>NC_080391.1:39765336-40045336 GCF_028751815.1 Salvia miltiorrhiza
TTCCAAACCCTAGTTTTTCAAAGACGGGCCTGGGAGCTGCTTGGGCCGAGTTTTACATTTTTGAGCTTTTCTTTTATGTTTTAAATGTAATAGATTAGAATTGGAATTCCACGAATGGGTCACGAAGAATTTTATTTCTTTTATATTGTTATTTGCATGTCGTGGTGTTAATCCTTTATGCCCTTTGCATGCTGTTTTTGTCTTTGCTTGTTAATATGTGTTTATTAACTGCACTTAGACAAGCATGCTAGGTTTATCATTTTCTTAAGCATATTTTTAGAATTCTGCGAGCATGTTTTACGTGTTGCGTTCTAGAAGAGCATGTTTAGGATTATGTATTGAGCATGATCAAACCTTTTGAAAGAAAAAGACTAAGCTGATTTAATAATAAAATTTATGGTATTTAAAAATTATTTTAGACCTCCACATGCGGTCTTAAGATAAAGTGATTGAGAATATGAGTAAACGTCCACACGATCGTGGCTTACTTCATATTTGATTTCACAAGTTTGTTCAGTTGAGATTTCTATTAAAAATATTTAAATCCATTTAAGTAGTGGGAGTTATACGGTAAACGTCCACACGATCGTGGCTTACTCGTATGATTTTCATAAGTGCTTTAGAGGATAGATTTTAAATAAGATAACCAAGAGGTTAAATTGAAAGTGGTATGGTCCTAGTGAGTATGCTAATTTCGAGAATTTAATTGTCAAGGTTAAATTGTGGTCGCTGCTTAGATATCATTTCAAGTACAATGTACAACTCCCCATCGGAGTCCCTTCTTGAATATGATATGGTCTAGTTAAAGTCCAACTATTAATTTCCTTTGTCAAAAGGTTAAGTTGACATGGATGGAAATTAAACAACTAGGTAAATAGTCTGGTTGAGGGGTTCATGTGTAAACGTCCACACGATCGTGGCTTACTCGTGAGATTCCTTGGGCAGTTGGAGGTTTTATTAATATTATTTTATCAAAACTTTACAATATTTTTGTTACGAATTATGTGCTTCATGTTCTTACATGATTATTTTGTTTTAAATTCAGATATGTCTATGTCTCCTATCATCTCTATTCTTGCAAACAATCCTCTCACCGGTCCGAACTATGTTGAATGGAAACGCCATCTAATGTATATTCTTGACGCTGAGGAGCACAGTTTTGTGCTTACTACTCCACGTCCCGCGGCCCTTACTGATGAGTCGACTGATGCGGAACGTGAGGCACATAGAAGGTGGCACAAGTCAAATAATATGGCCAAGTGCTATATTATGATGACTATGTCACAAACTTTGCAACTCCAGCATCAAGTCATGAATGACGCGGCTGACATCATGTTAAACCTTACTGAGGTTTATGGGGAGTCCGAGAGATTTGCTCGCTTTAACATAATGAGAGAAATCTTAGCATGTAAGATGAGCGAGGGCAGTTCTGTATACGAGCATGTCATGCACATGATAAATCTTTTTGATTGGCTCGAGTTACTCGGAGGAGGTATCGAAGGGGATGTCAAAGTCGATATCATCCTGAATACTCTCCCCAAGACCTTTGAGAACTTCCGTCTCAATGCCATTATGAGCAAGGCCAACTATACTCTTAATGAGTTGTTGAATGCTCTAGTTATGGCAGATGGAGTCTTGGGTAAGGGGAAAGAGGTTCTTGTCACTGCCAAGGGATCTACTTCTTCGTCGAAAGGCGGGAAAAAGAAGTGGAAAGGTCCAAAGGGCAATGGAGGCAAGGAAGCTAGTGGGAGTGGCAAAGCGGACGGCCCTACCGGCAGCGTGAAGAAGCCAACGGGAAAAAGAAAGTGCTTCAAGTGCGGCAAGACTGGGCGCTAGAAGAAAGATTGTCCGGTGCTCAAGGCAAACGGACAAGGTACGTCACAAGTTCTAGTAACATAGACATGTTTAGCTTCATTTTCTACTCATTCTTGGGTAGTGGATACGGGGGCAACTGACCATGTTTGTTACACCTTGCAGGGCTTCAAGCCGACAAGGGAGCTGGGAAGTGATGAGATCACCATCTCCATGGGCAATGCGTTGAACGTCGCAGCTGTTGCTATTGGAGATTTATCTTTATGTTTTGGTGATGATATTTTAGTTTTGAGAGATATTTTATATGTGCCGGAGTTTCGGCGGAACATAATTTCTGTTTCAAAGTTATTTTTTGATGGATATTCTGTTACTTTTGATAGAGGTGTCTCTATCATGAAAAATAACATGACTATTTGCTCCGGAATTTTGAACAATTCTCTCTATACTATTACATGTCCAATTAATAATTCTGTCCATTTTGCATCTACATCACAAATCTGTCCAAATCTAAATAAAAGGAAATATTTTTCTCATGAACAATATACACATGCTTGGCACCTAAGGTTAGGCCACATCAATCTAAACAGGATCCAAAGGCTCGTGACGAATGGAATTTTGAAAGACTTTCAAGCTGTTCCATTTAGAACCTGCGAATCCTGTATAGAAGGAAAGATGACGGCAAGGCCTTTTAAGGCAAAGGGAAATAGGGCCTCGCATGTGTTAGAATTGATTCACTTTGACTTGTGTGGACCAATGTCCACAAAAGCTCGTTGAGGGTTTGAGTATTTCATCACTTTCATTGATGATTATTCAAGATATGGGTATATTAACTTACTTCAACACAAGTCTGAATGCTTTGAGAAATTCAAAGAATTCAAAGCGGAAGTGGAGAAGAGATTGGGTAAATCTATCAAGTCATTGCGGTCTGATCGCGGTGGCGAATACCTCGAAAATGAGTTTAAGCAATTATTGTCAGATTCTGGGATTACATCCCAATTGACTGCACCGGGTACTCCCCAACAGAATGGTGTAGCGGAGAGAAGAAATAGAACTCTTTTGGAAATGGTACGATCAATGATGAGCTATGCATCGTTGCCTATTTCGTTTTGGGGATATGCCTTGGAAACATCGGCTTACTTGCTGAATCTAGTACCGTCCAAGTCTGTGCCTAAGACTCCTACTGAATTATGGTCAGGGCGAAAGCCTAACTTGCATCATATAAAGATATGGGGTTGTCCTGCATACGTGCTTGAGAAAGAGGCAAAGAAATTGGAACCTAGATACGAAGTAATGCTGTTTGTAGGATATCCAAGGGAAATGAAAGGTGGTTATTTCTATAATCCTAAGGATCAGAAAGTGGTTGTTAGCACCAACACACGATTTTTGGAACAGGATTATATAGATAAACACAAGTTAAAGTCCGAGATTGTCCTTCAAGAAATCGAAGGCAATGGACAGGCGATTCTATCACCCCAGCCAAGTGTGCAAGTGAATGCACCACAGGACACTGCACAAACCATTGTCACAACTGTACTACCACCGCTTCATCGTAGTGGGAGGGTTATCGTCCAACCCGATCGATTTATGTTCTTGGGAGAATCTTCGGATCTTCTTCCTGTTGATGAACAAAAGGATATCGACCCTGATAACTTTAGACAAGCGATGGAAGATTTAGATGCAGATTCTTGGTACGACGCCATGGTTTCTGAAATAGAATCCATGACTGCTATGGATGTATACGAGAAAACTGAATTACCAGATGGCTTCTTGGCCATAGGTAGTAGGTGGGTATACAAGAGAAAAAGAGATTCGGATGGCGAAGTCGCGGCTTTTAAAGCTAGACTGGTGGCGAAAGGTTATACCTAGGAACAGGGTATAGATTATGATGAAACCTTTTCGCTGGTTGCCATGCTTAAGTCCATCCAAATACTCCTTGCCATAGCAGCAAATGGATGTCAAAACCGCTTTCCTAAACGGTTTCCTTGAAGAAGGAAGGGACATCTATATGCAGCAACCCGAAGGGTTCGTGAGGAAGGGCGAAGAGCATCTTGTATGGAAGCTGAAGAAGTCCATTTATGGACTTAAGCAAGCTTCGAGGTCATGGAACAAACGTTTCGACGAGGTCATTAAATCTTATGGATTTACTCGTTGTGAGAACGAAAGTTGCGTGTACCATTTAGATGCCAATGGTGACGTAGTTTTTCTTGTACTTTATGTAGATGATATCCTCCTCATTGGCAACAATGTGGCGCTATTATCGGACATAAAGAAGTGGTTATCCGAACAGTTTCAAATGAAGGACTTAGGAGATGCAGCGTACATCCTGGGGATCAAGGTTGTTCGTGATCGCCAGAAGAGGATGTTGAGCTTATCTCAAGTGTCCTACATTGATACTGTGATTGCTCGTTTTAGCATGCAAACTGCCAAGAAATGATTGCTACCTTTCAGACATGGCATTCCTATGTCGAAGGACATGTGTCCTAAGACGCCTGGTGAGGTTGAGAAAATGAGGAAAGTACCATATGCTTCCGCTGTAGGTAGCCTCATGTATGCAATGCTTTGCACGACACCTGATATTTGCTATGTCGTTAGCATGGTTGCGAGATATCAGTCAAACCCTGGACCAGGACACTGGACTGCGGTAAAGCATATTCTCAAGTACCTGAAAAGGACTCGAGATTATAGGCTAGTTTACCAGTCAGACAGTCTAACTCCTTTGGGTTATACCGATTCGGATTTCCAGGCTGACCGGGATGAGAAGAGATCTACCTCTGGTTATGTGTTTACCTTGGGAGGTGGAGCCGTATCATGGCGGAGTGCAAAGCAAAAGTGCATTGCAGACTCCACCATGGAAGCCGAGTATGTAGCTGCTTCCCAAGCTTCTAAAGAGGTCGTATGGTTCTGGAATTACCTCTTGGATCTAGGAGTGGTACCTAATTTGCCTAAGAGTATCATAATTTATTGTGATAACTCGGGTGCAGTGGCAAATTCTAAGGAACCCAAGACCCACAAGGCGACCAAATACATAGAGAGAAAGTACCACATCATACTAGAAATCGTAAACAGAGGAGATGTGCTGGTTGAGAAGATCAATACCTTAGAGAACTTAGTTGACCCTTTCACGAAGAGTTTACCGTAGAAGGCCTACGAGAAGCACGCTCGAGGGATGGGATTGCGGTTGAAGCCACCCACTTAGGAAAACTTTCAGTATAAGTGGGAGAAGTGATAGTGTTGTAATAGCTAGTATTAAGACACATTATATACTAAAAATTTGCTTTAGTACAAGTGGGAGATTGTTGGATTTGTATACTGAAAGCAAGAACCTATTATGCTTGTATACAATGATTCCTATGTTCACTTTTTAATCTCCTATCTGATTGTGATGCAATTCAGAAAAAGAGCATTGAGAACGTCTTCCGCAATCCCGAAAAGAGTATAAGACAGGGGATCTCCTTGTCTCACCCTACTAGAATAAGCAAAGTAACCGTGCAAATGACCATTATAGAGAATAGAAAGGCGAGCCGTGTTGGATTTGTATACTGAAAGCAAGAACCTATTATGCTTGTATACAATGATTCCTATGTTCACTTTTTAATCTCCTATCTGATTGTGTTCATGATTGCATATGTATGTTCCTTATCTCTATATAAGTAGATTATATGGTGTGTTGTAGATCACAGAATAAAGGAACCATAGTTTGACGTATGATCCATTTGCCCGTGACCTATTTCGGATGCCAAACGAGTACATACAAAAATCACAAGTGCCTATTGCAAGAGTTCAAAACTTACTTGCAAGTCTGGCGATCAAAGACTCCATTGTTGATCTTCCAACTTGTTCCCACAATAGAGCTCGACGTTGGGTGGCAACGTGCTTCAAGCTCTCTCCCTCAAAGTTAGCGTCTCCTCACTCTCAATCTTGTTCTCACGTGTATGATAATAATAATTAATTAGGTTTAAGGTTGTCTTATTACTTATACTAGGTATTAGACATACCTAAATAATAAGCCCAAAACATAATTAAATTAGACCAAGCCCAAAGGCTCGAGAGAGGAGAGGGACGCCCACTTAAGGAGTGCAACATTTATTAGGCCAAGCGGGGATCTATTAGCTTGTGATTTATGCTTAATTGTTCTAATTTTAGGGGTTTGCATGCACATATTTTAAGTTAAATCTTCTGGAAATTGGTGCGTTTTATGGTCTATTTTATGCTTTGCAGGAGATTTAGGTTTTCGAGATGAAGAGTGCAAATTTTGGAGAATTTGGGCTAAGAATTGTGTTTATGTGCATATTCTGGCACGTCAGAGAAGCGAAACCCCGTGCCAGAGCTGAGAAGGCCCGCGTCAGAGCTAAAACCCCGCGCGGGAGCCAGGCCAGAGAAATCGAAGCGAGCGCGGAAGCGCCAGAGAAATCACTTCGCTGCTGGAATCATAAGTGCAGAGGAATCAAACGACAGAGAAATCACCATTTCTCTGGAGTCAGCGAAATCAAGAATCTAGTGTAGCGAAGTCATCACCAGAGAAGTCAAAAGTCAGAGCAGAGGGGATAGAAGTCCATTACAGCAGAATCGGATAGCCAGAGATATCACTGCTTCTCTGGCGATAGCCAGAGAAATCACCATTCCGCTGGAGAAAGCCAGAGCGGAATCCGTTCCGCTGGCGAGAGCCGCGATTTCCGCTAGGGAAGAGATGATTTCCAGAGCGCGCGTCACAGCTGGAAGTTGCCTTATCATGCACGATTCTATTGCCTTTCGAGTTCTACTTTGCATGGCAACTTCCATGGTGATCCATAAGGATTCGAAGTCTATAAATAGGGCCATACTTTTCATTGTATCAATCAATCCCTTGCCCTAGTTTTAGACGCCATCTTTGAGATCTGTTGGCATCCAAAGCTGTAACACCCCGTACTTTTCCTTATGTTGTGGGATAGTGTCTGAACACTATTGAGGATACTGAGATGTCGAGATGTGAGATTATTATTTTTATGACCAGATAAGACAGATTGTCTTTTAAATAGAGATACGAGTGAATAAACCGATGATGGACTTAGAGTGATGAGATTTGAGAAATGAGTTGAGATAGAGATGCTGATTGAATTGAGCTGAGATTTTATTTTATTTCCAACTACCGGGAATAGAGTTACCGGATACCGAGTTATCAGAGATTGACTGTCCTATTAAGAAAATAGGAATAATGAGTAGGAAATAGAGTCGAGGAAGAAAGAGTGAGAACCTTGATAAATAGAGTCGGTCTGAGAGACGTTTAGCTTATTTGTGTCTACCAACTGCTTTGATGTGATGTTATGCGAATTTACGTGACTGATTGATTATGTGATTTCTGTGACGTGTGTCATTATGACCAAGTTATTATGATTTTTATTTGAGACTTTAGCACTTGGAATTTTGATTAAGTTTCCAAAGCAAGTGCGGTTTATTTTTATCGAGAAATCGAATGATACCGGTTTATGGAAATTTTTCCAAGCATAATATTTTTAAATTATTTTTCCTACGATGAGGAATATTAAAATTAAGTGAGTGCACTAATATTAGTGCTATAATTATTTTATTTGATCACATGAATAATTATGCTATGGTATTTTATTAATGAGTAATATTTCCATAATTATTGTGGTTATTATTTAGTCACCCTTCTCACACTATTATTTTAATTTCCCAAGCATGTGACTAATTACCAAAATTTACCAAGTGGATTGATTGAGAGTGTAGAGATTGAGAGAGTAGAGATTGAGAGTGTAGAGATTAGAGAGAGAGAGATCAAGATTTCCTTAAGATTTCAAAATCTT
Organism: Salvia miltiorrhiza; assembly: GCF_028751815.1. NCBI lineage: Eukaryota > Viridiplantae > Streptophyta > Magnoliopsida > Lamiales > Lamiaceae > Salvia > Salvia miltiorrhiza. Next base: position 39,772,950 of record NC_080391.1, read on the forward strand.
CACAAGATCATCCAAATCAATTCATATCTCTCAAAGTAATTCTCTCACTTCTCCTACACACCATTTTCGGCCATCACCCCTTCTCCCTCATCTCTCACTTTCCACCATTTTCCTCCATTGAAGAGACCTTAGGAGCTTCCAAAAATTATACCAAACACATAAATCTCCATCAAAATCTTCCATAAACACATCCTAGCTACTTGAAATCAAGAGGATCATTGAAGAAAGGCTTCCAAGCTAGAGTGAGAAAGTGTGGATTTTGGTGAAAAGTTTGGGTAAGTGATGTATAAATTCATAGATATGACTTGTATGAGGTTGTATGTGAGTATTCTTGAAAGATTGAAGCAAGAAAATCACCCTTTTTCCTTTCTCCAAAATTTTCGATCAAATGGGTCTTCAACCCTTCAAAAATTTTTCTTCTTCTTTCCTTGAATTGGGGTGAGAAAAGTGATCTATGTGATGTTTGGTGATGATTGATGTGTGTTTTGAAAAGCTATGCTTTGAGATGTAAAAATCGGATGAGTTTAGTTTACCCCAATTTGGGAATTTTTGAGTTGATGATTAAAGTGATAAATTGATGATGAAGATGAGTCCATGAGATGTATATGATGATGATTGATGGAGTAAATTGAGTATATGATGTCAATTGATGATTTTGATATGAGTTAGTTTAATAAAATTAGGGATATGTGATTATATGCTCTAATTTGTAAATTGATGGATTATATGTGAGATAAATGGGTTAAGATTGATAGATCTATGAATAGATTAAAGATTCATGTGTGTTTATAAAATTTCAAAGAGTTTAGTTTAATAAAAATTAGGACTTTCATGTCTATGTGTCGATTAAGTGATTTAGCTTAAGATATATGTTTCTGAGCATGATAGTAGTGTTTTAATATGTTTGATTAAGTCTATTGTAAGCTAAGTAAAATTTGGACTTAGTTTAGTTTGAATGAGTTTTTGAGTTTTCATATTTTGAGAAGTCAATGAATGATAAAATGAGGTCTAATTGATTTATGATCATTATGTGAACGTTTGTCATGCTTTTGTTAAGAGTTTGCGTTGATACATGAGTTATCATTAGAGTTTAGTTTACATGATAAAAAGGGGATTTATATGTGTAAAATGAGTTATATGAGGTATGAGGTCATTAATGAAGGATGGAGTGATTTTGAGCATGAGAATGAAAAGAGAATTTAATTGATGCGTTCGTTGAAACGTTTTCTTTGAGATTTGAGTTAAGATGTAAAAGAGGAGAGTTAATTTGAGTATGATGAGTATTATAATGTGTTTGAATATTTGGGAGTGTTATATGTGTTTAAAATGAGCTTTGATTGGTTTTCTTTGAAGGAATGTTGAGTTTAGCATTTAAGAGTTTGAGATGAGATTTTGATGATTTTCATAGGCCTACTAACCTACTGTGATCGACGGTTTTTCGATGTCAAAAAGCTTTGAAAATTTTATAGCAAGTCTCTACATGAGGCTTGAGCACCCCTGTAAATTTTCAAGTCATTTGGACTTCGTTTACTATTTTTTTAAAATACAAAACCTAAACTGCACATTTCTACCGACAATTTCAGAGAACAGGGGAAAGAGTCATTCTTTTCAGTATCTTCCTGTGTGATCTAGATTTCCAAATTTTTATGATATTAACCTTATTGTGTTAGCTAGATATCTACCAAATTTCAGCCCAGTTTGACAACATTTACCATTTTTCAAAAATCATAGTTATCGATTGCTCAAAACTGCCGAATATGGTAGACTGTAGTAAAACAGTCATATCTCCTGCAATACTTGGAGTTTTTGACTCTACTTTTTTTTATATGAAACGAGACTCGAAGAACTTTCTTTTGGTATGAGTCTCGAGTCCAGGAGATGTCGGAGTCAGAACAGGTTAAAGTTTGAAGTTGAGTCTGTGTAAAAACAGAGTATGTTTTGATAATGTTTGATTGTATTTTTCTTATGTGCCTTATGTGATTGTGTTGTCTATGTGTTGAATGAGATTAGACGAGCCTTAGTTGAGAGATAAATTGAGATTTAGAACCATGATTTTCTTGAAACCTATCCTTGAGTTTAAGGATTTGAGATGAGTGGAGAGTCTATATAGAGTTGAATAAGGAGATAGAAAATGAGATAGAGCAAGAGTTAAGGCATGAGATTTGTTAATGAGTTTCTAATCGGGATTCATTTTATGACATGAACCTTCGATGATGATGATGATCCCTGAAGACACGAGCAGAGCAAGGAAGTAAGTAACTCCGCTTTGACGGGAGATTTTGAGTAAGGTCTTCAGGTGGGCAATATTTTGAGTATATGTTTATCATATGAGCTTTCTAGAATGATTTGATGATGTTATGAGATTAACAAATGTTTTGAGATAAATGATGTTTGAGAACTGTTTGACTTGCCAATTTTTTATGTTGAGCTTGTATGTTACCCTCTACTGATGAGATGAGACGAATTCGGATCCTGCTACAAACGGGATTGTGTACACAGAGGTGAATGTGAGCCGTCTTCGGGTCGGCCGGTCACGGTGCTTGAGAAGGAGGCCTACTTCTCAGTACCGTAATTATGATGATGAGTTGTAGATGCGGTACATACATGACGTACACTTTGTCTGCAGACACTTATTTATGATGTTGATTATGAAAACTGCATGCACAGATTCAATTATGCTAACTTATTTCTGTGTATTGCTGAGATGTGGCAAGCTTCAAACTTATAGCTCTAAGAGCACCTTTCTTGTTTTTCGGCGTTTGCCCACTGAGTATTATGTACTCACGCCCTGCATGTATTTCTAAATGTGCAGGCTAAGTAAGGAGTGAGATTGGTCTGGTGCTGGTGGGGGAACGTTTCAATCGATGTGTTCATATTATTATCGCCTTTATGATAATAAAGTCTTGATGTTTGAGATACTTAGTTTTCTTTTGAGATCAAGTAATATACTCACGGTTATGTGTCTTCATACATATAATCGGTTCGCCTTTTGCTGCGATACTCTGCATATTATGTTTCCTTATGAAAAATAAGCTATACCTATTTTATTTTTGTTCGTGAAATTCCTGATAATTAAAAAGTTACAACGACGTTGACGATTTTACCCTTGGGTTCATTTATGATGATTTCCTTAGCATGCTTTAATGCGAGCTTCCGCTTGATGTTCGACCTATTCTTCTTATCTTTTATTCTTTTAAAAATAGTCGTATCGATACTCGTTCCCCGCTATCACTAGCGTCGGGAAACGGGCTGCGACAAAAGCTTAGGATTTACTTGCTTTCATAGTTTCAAGTTTTTATTGTTCTAAGTTAGGTTTCAATTTAGTTTTGTTTAGCTTTTATTCTTGGCTTGTGATTGAGTGACACAATTACACGTTCAAGACGTTTACGGTATTTCGTATTTAAATTCAATTTATTTCTGTTTAATCATGTTTATGTTTTTCGTTTATGTTTATGCTTTCTTTTCAATTATGCAATTTAAATTATGCACTTTAGTTTCACGCCTAGATTAAAAGTCTTTAAATTTACAAGTATTTAATTCCTTAAGTTAGGTTTAATTCGAGTTGTTTAAATTATTGCCTAGGTTAAGTTTAAGTTCAATTTACGTTTAAGTTTAAGTTACGTTTTTAAATCAAAACCTTTACTGCTTTCTTTTATTGCTTTTTCTTACGATCCACAAATTCATAAAAATTAGCAAGATTCGAGACCAAAAACTAAGCATAGAAAGACTAATCTCGCCCAATTAAAAATATAAGCACAATAAAACACCCCCCCCATACTTAAAGCATGGCATGTCCTCAGGGCACAAAAGAAATAAGAAGAGTTGAGAAAATGTCCCTGATTATCGGCATGGAGAAACTGAATCATCGTGCGAGGTGGTGAAGAGGGGAATTCGCGGTCTGTGGCAGAGTGAAGAGTGGCCACGCTGAATCAGGTCAGCGCTAGCAGAGCAGCGCGGAGAAGTGTAGCGCGGAAAAGTACAGCGCGGAGAAGTGCAGCGCGAAAAAGTGCAGCGGTGGAAAGGTGCAGCGCGGAGAAGTGCAGCGCGGAAAAGTGCAGAGACGCGCTGGCGCGGCTGCGCTGGAACATTAAAAACCATGGAAATATGAGTGTTATCAACTCCCCCAAACTTAAGCCATTGTTCGTCCTCGAATAATGAGAAGAACACAATCAAAAACACGAATGGGTAAGAAATATAGCTCATCGATGCCTCCGAAAGATAAAGAATAATAGAATTGTCAAATCCTCAACAATTAAACACAAAATTCACCAATAAACACAACCTATTGCAAAATCAACCTTGACATTCCAAACTATTGAATCTCACAAGGTATGTGTATCACACAACTCTAAATTTGATGGAACGTATAGGACGTGTATGCTCTCATCGAATTCAATGCAATATAGATCACTTACCATAAGCTTGCCAATCGTCTACAATCTCCATCGCTAAAAGTGTGCCAGGACTAGGATCAAAAAGGTCTTTTTTCTTTGGGTTATAATGTAGGGACATTGGTTAAGGTAGGGAAATATAGGCTAAGTGACTCAAATAATTAAGAACACCAACCTTATAACTTCACAAATCAAGTATAGAATAAATTCCATCTTCCACCCAACTATGTCACCATAAACAACACAACTCAAGGGATTTAATCATCACACAGCAGAACTAACCACTCTTTTATGCTCTCCATTTATTTCCAACACACGAAGTCGATTATCTAACAAATTTCTCAATATACACTCGACTTCACACTTTTCTTTTCTTTTTCTCTTTTTTTTTCTTTTTCTTTTTCTTGAACATTAATTTTTTTTTTCTTTTCTTTTCACAACTTTTTAGAGCTTATAAGAGTAAATAGTAGCTCAATATCATCCCTTCTTTTTCACAACCCACTATGAATATTCACCACACGAAGATCCCCATATACTTCATCACCCCCTATCATCCGGCTAAAGAATAAAAGCTAAATAGGCTCAAAGAGGATAACAAAGGATAAATTTTTTTCAAGGACAGTGTTTGGGAAAAATTGTGGCTAACAAAAGATGGCCTAAAATCATCTCATAATCCTGGGCACAACAGCAACCTCAACACAGAAACCATGACAAGTTCTAGAAGATCACCACATGCATGACAAAACTCACAACAAAGAATAAACTGTGTATGATAAACAGTTATAGCTCAAAATCTCACAGGTTTATTCAACGTCTAAAAGTCAAGGTCAAAATCACTCTAGAATTATGCAAATTAGTTCCAATTATGCTTAAATCATCAAAGAAAATCAAACTCCAATTTTTTTTCACATAAATCATCATTGGCATCTCACCAAAAATCTAATGGAGCAATAATCATCTCAAAAACAATCACACACCACCAACCAAGCAGGATAAAACGATAAAGCCAACAATAATAATAAAAGTGATACATATCTATTCTCACCCCCCTCCCCCAAACTTATTACAGAACATAAGTTCGAAAATAAGTTTGGAGGGATGATGATATGTGTGTCACTACTCACAGAAACACATGCTCCATGTTGGTGATATGGACAAGGCGCGAGTTCCTGCATCTTCCAAGCTCAGCATTGCACTAAACTCCCAAACAAACAAAGAAACAAAAAGAAACAAAACAAAACTAAAAGAAAGAAAAACAAAACAAAGAAAAACAGTTGGGTTACCTCCCAATAAGTGCTTAATTTAACGTCTAGAGCTCGACGATACCTTACGGTCTCAATGAACATCAAACGCCGCGGGCGTGACAGATTGCCTAACACGAACAGAGACAGAGGACTCATGCGCATCAGCTGCGTGAAAGATAACGCTTCCATTGGGCACATCTATCATAGCCCTCCCCGTAGCTAAGAATGATCGACCAAGAATCAATGGCGGATTTGTATCTTCAGGAATATCAAGGACCAAGAAATCCATAGGGAAGACGAGCTTGTCAACCTTCACAAAGATGTCGTCAAGCTTTCCTCTCGGCTTCACTCTTGATCTATCCGCCATCTGAATCTCCATCGAGGTCGGCTTGAGATCTCCAATTCTCAACCGCTTGAAAACAGAGATGGGCATCACATTGACACTAGCCCCTAAATCGCAAAGAGCCTTGGGAAAGAGCTCTCCTCTAATCTCGCACTCAATGGTGAAGCTTCCCGGATCTTTCTTCTTCGAAAGTAGCTTCATTGGCAGCTCAGTGCCCACAGCTGTCGCCTGCGAGATTTTCCTATCCTCATGACCCATCTTCTTGGTGTGAACGACTGCCTTTTTTTCTTTATCATTGGTAGAAGAACGGATATTGGCAGAGAAATGGTTGATTTCTCTGCTCTGGCTGTTGAGTTCTGAACTTTGCTTCGCTGCTCTGCTATCTTGAGGCTCTGCACGCCGGTCTGATTCTTCAAGTAGCCTCTCTAGCTCATCCACTATGCGTCTATGCTCTGTCTCCTCGGGATTGGCAATTTTTTTCTCATTCTTGCAATGGGGGATCTCCAGCTTGATTTCCTTGGCATCCTTGCTGTCCCTTTGCTCTAGCCGATCCCGCTGCTCTGGCTGATCCCGCTGCTCTGGCCCGCTTCTCACTTGAATTGCGTTACACTTTTTGCTCGGCTTCTCAGCACATTGCTCTTCAAGCACCTTCCTCTTCATCAGCCTACGGGGAAGTGGACCCTTTGGAAAGTATTCCCTAAGTGGAAAAGGAGCTTTGTGTGGTTCCTCAATCAGAGATTCATGCTCCTTGCTCGTCTCCTCACAGTTTGCCAGGAAAAATTCAATCGCTTCCTCATCTTCAGGAGACACAGTGTCATCGAAAATCGCATTGCATTTGCCCTTTGGATTGACAGTAGTGTTGCTCGGGAATTGGCTCGACTTGTGCTGCGCGGCTGCTTGGTTGGCAATCTGACCGATTTGAGTCTCCAACATCTGCACTTGCTTGGACAGTGCTGAGAAATGTTTTTCAATATGACCCACTTGGAACTCCAAATTGGTCATTCTTGTATTAACAGTTGTCTTCATACTAGACATCTCTGTTAACATCTGCTGCATCATATCCAACGTTTGAAATTGAATTTGCTCAATAGTTGCCATCGTATGCAGTGCCTGAAAAAAAACGAGAAATAAAAAAATAATAATAAAAAGAAACAGTAAACGCCTGAAGTACTACCTAGTCCTATCGGAAATATTAAAGCAACTTCTAATCAATCCCCGACAACGGCGTCAAAAAGTTGATCACTAATTTCTTAGCAACAAATACCGCAACTAACACGGTGCAATTGTAGCAAATAATCAGTAATCGAGTATCGTATCCACATGGACTGATAAACGAAATTACTCTAAGTAATCCTAATATTTCCTATAGCAATATTCAGACAACCAAAAATATGAAGGAGAATAAAAACTAAACTCAAGACAAAACAAATAAAATCAAATAAAAAAATAGATAAATAAAACGACTGATCCTAGGGATATAAATTCATTAATCAAATTCACATAATCAACCTATTAATCCTAATTACCAGTTTAATCCAGTTATGATGAGAGATCACTTAATTAATCAATTACTCTCGCTAGAGCAGCAACGATCGTAGATTAATAAATTCTCTATCTCCGTTAGGTCTCAAGAAAATCTACTAACTCCCAATAGCTCCTAAGAATAGCTCCCTATGATCCACCTATCTCCGCTAGGTCTCAAGGTTAAAATCATATCATACATTCCTGAATCCGCTAAACAGTTATCTCCGCTAGGTCTCAAACCGAATAGCTACACATGCAAACTATTGATCAGATAATTCACAAGAAATTAAGCACCAAGAATTATGAATCATAAACTGGAAGGCACAAAGGTATTAACAAATAAATCACATGAACCTAATTAACTATTTACAAACCCTAGAATCAGAAAAAGAAACTAGTCAGACATAGCAAAAGAAAGCATAAACATAATTAAAAAGAAAGTAATAATAAAAACTGAATTAAATAAAACCCGGAATGAATGTTGAATGACAGCTGAAATCTTGCAGGAAAAAGGACAGCTGAAAGCTAATGTATGGAAGCAATAAAATTCTAAGTCTAAAAATAAAAAGAAGAAGAAAAGAAATAAAGAGAGGTAAAGAGATGTATCTAATAGGTCAGGGAAAGGACCTATATATAGGCACAGGAGATAAATACAGCATAGAACTCGAAAATACTGATAAAATCCGAAAATCCCGCAAAATCCCGAAAATTCGGAAATTCCCGTCGGGCACTATTTACTGCTGCGTGCGACTTTCTTGTTTCGGCCATATCTTTCTCGTCCAAACTCGGATTTGCGATCCGTTTACGCTCACGAACTCGTATCGAGATGATCTACAACTTCTATTTCAGGACATTGTTCCAAATTCGAACTCAATAAATCTGAAAATTCCTTCAAAGTTCGAGTAAAAATCATGTTTCACAAGATAAAGCAAATTAAGCACAAAACAATCATCCAACACTCAATTTCCTATAAAATTAACATCATATGAACATTAAAAACCATGGAAATATGAGTGTTATCAGCTGTCGACTGAGTTAGAACTGCAGCGCTGAAGTCAAAACATGAACACCACATCAAAGTATCCACGCAAGCAACCAAAACTTAGGAAAGACACAAACAACGGAAAACAAGAAAAACAAAAACCAAAAACAAACCAACGGTGGGTTGCCTCCCACCAAGCGCTAGAGTTAGAGTCTCCAGCCTGACTTCAAAATTGAATCATCAGTGAGGATCGTGCAGAGCTTGAGACTCCACCTCCATCGGAGTACTCAAATGCCCATAGAAGGGTTTCATGCGGTGACCGTCTACATTGGAATTCTCCTTAGCATTCGCACCAGGGTCAAACACATCCTTTAGCAACACACCCTCTTTCTCTCGAGACTGCTCTGCCGATCTGAGAACCGGCGTCTCCTTTTCTTTTCCGGGCCAGTGCTCATCAAATTCTCCTTAGTATAATTCTGGCAAGTGCTCATCATAGTAGGCTGGATGGGCAGCGCTGGGCTCGTCAGAACAGGCAAAAGATGTGCAGCGCTGGCGTCCTTCGTCATAGTTGACGGAGTAGTCAGAGCTGGGCTCATCAGAGCTGGAGTGCTGGATAGAGCTGGCAGAAGACTGTTAGCGCTGAAAATTCCCACTTCTTCCACATGATCAGAAATCTCAACAAAAGAACAGAAATGCCTTAAAGAGGTAGGAATAACAGGCTTCTTATCGAAAACCGAGAACGTTACCGATCCACCGGATCCCGCCATACTCACAGTTCCAGATCCCACATCAATGCGAGTCTGGATAGTAGCCATAAAAGGCCGTCCGAGTAGAACAAGATGTCCATTCTTTCCTATAACGCCCTGCCCTGAATCAAGCACCACAAAATCGGCTAGCACCGTGATTCCTCTCACCTTTATCTCAACATCTTTTAAAAGACCACGAGTGCTACAATATGCTCCATCAGCTAGTTGAAGTCTTGTTCTCGTGCTTTTAAGCTCATCTTCCTTCCTGCCCAATTTCTGAAAAATAGCAAACGGCATTACATTGATTGCCGCACCTAAATCTAACATTCCCGAGAACTCTCCAGCTCTACCCAAAACAATACTAAGAATAAAGCTGCCAGGATCTCCTTGCTTCGGTAATGGTTGGGTTGAATCAACAATCGGTGGTGGCAGAGGTGGGCTAGAACGTTGGACAACTTTCGGTGGTCGATACGGCGTAGTGGACTTGTGGAGAGTTAGCTCTTGCCGCCTTATCAACTCTGGCGCTCGTCTCAGCTCTGGTGCTCTTCTTAGCTCCGGCGTCCTTATCAGCTTAGGTGCCTTTCTCATGCCATAGTTTTGCAGAACTGGATTTGGCATGACTGACCATTGCAATGCTGCACTTGGCACGGCTGCACTCTGCGGGGCCGGATTCTGCATAGCTGAACTATGCATGGCAGGATGCTGCAGAGGTAGACTTGGCATAGCTGGCTCCTGCAGAGCTGGATTCTGAAGTGTTAGATTCTGCAGTGCTGGAATCTGCAGTGCTCAAGGTTGCATAGCTGAATTCTGCATAGTTGGTTTCAGCAGGGCTGGGCTCTGCAGCTTGAATAAAGTTTGGCCTCCCAGTGCTCGATTTTCTTATTCAGCCCAGAATAAAATTGGGATACAAGTATTAATTTATTCCACTAGAAAATTAACACTGATTTACCTCTTTACTCTTTAGGTGAGTCAGGGTTAGCATTAGACTTAATTAATCTCCGTCTTTAAGATACTCAATATCCATTAATTAATTAATTCATCTGACGATCAATTAATTAATTAATTAATTAGTCATTAAATTATAAACGACATCTCGAGTGCTACCACTTAAACTTATTATCGTATCAGAACTAATTCCACCTGCAGGGTTTAATATGATAAACTTATTAAGTTCCTCGAGATGATATTATCATCCTGTTATTAGCAGGACATGAATCCTTATTGCAATATAATCGCATGTCAAATAATAATTACTATCACCCAAAGTATCGAGTATATTGAGCTTCAAGAGAACTCTCACCCATGATAAATCAAAGCAATAGTCAATCTATTATTCACACCGATTAATCCAAATAAGGTTAAGACTATTTAAGTCGCCGAGATCTTGATTCTTAATTAGTCAGAATATAAGAATTCATCTCACTGCGATCCTATTCAATACACGAAGGTACTAGCATAAATAAATAGCCAAGACAAACTATTTATCCATTTATGCTACAATCTAAACCATCAACTCGTCCATAGTTGCCTCGATTGTGAACTCAATTTATATCTCAACTTTTTCCAATTATACGATCTTATGTGATGTACAACACACCATATAATCTATAGTATGAGATAAATTGGACTATAATAGGATTATGCAATAACAATATTTCAGATAGAAGAATCACAGTGAACTAAGGAATCAATGTATACAAGCATAAAGTCTTGCTTTCAGTATACAACCCTTCAATTCTCCCACTTATACTAAAGCAAACTTTTAGTATACAATGTGACTGAAAACTGATAATATCCTCTAGCTATTACAAAATCTCCCACGTATACTAAAGTTTAATTTAGTATAGGGAGGCCACGAACTCCAAGGCCTTCAACATGCTTGTTGAACACCGCATCAGGAAGACTCTTCGTGAAAGGATCAACCAGATTATCAACTCCTGCAATATGCATCAAAGCTACATCACCATGCTTGACCACAGACCGAATGTAATGATACTTGCCATCAATGTGTTTCATGGATTGATGACATCTTGAATCCTTGCTATTCGCAATAGCAGCCTCGTTATCACAATAAATTGTGATGCACTTCGGCAAACTAGGAATCACATCAATCTCAGTTAGGAAGTTCCTGAGCCATACAGCCTCTTTAGCAGCTTCACAAGCAGCTACATACTCAACTTCCATGGTAGATAGTGAATTGCATTTCTGCTTTACACTTCTCCACACAATGGCTCAACCCCCAAACTTAAACACATAGCCAGTAGTAGACCGCCTTTTGTCCTTATCACCTTGATAATCGGCGCCCACATACCCTACCGGTGTCAGATCATCAGACTGGTAAACTAGCGCATACTCCTTAGTCCGTTTAAGGTACTTGAGTATGTGCTTTATAGCCTATATTTCCCTACCTTAACCAATGTCCCTATATTATAACCCAAAAATAAAGACCTATTTGATCTTAGTTTTGGCACACTTTTAGCGATGGAGATTGTAGACGATTGGCAAGCCTATGGTAAGTGATCTGCATTGCATTGAATTCGATGAGAGTATACACGTCCCATCATACACATTAAGAGTTGAGTGATACACTTACATAGTCAGATTCAATTGTTTGAAATTCAAGGTTGATTTTGCTTTAAGTTGTGTTTAATTGGTGAACTTTGTGTTTACTTGTTGGAGATTTGAGATTTCTAACTTTCTATGTTTTTCTGAGGCCTCTGTGATCCAAATTTCTGCCCATTCGTGTTTATTGAGTTTATTCTTTCCATTATTCGAGGACGAACAATGATGTAAGTTTGGGGGAGTTGATAAACACTCATTTTGCATTATTTTTAGGAGTGTTTAAGTGTTCAAAGTACTAGAATTATGCTTGGTTGTGATATCATTTGGTTTAAGTTTCATATTCTTTTGTGATATTACTTTTGGGTATGGTTTTGGTCATTTTGTTATAGGTTTGAGTGTTTTGAAAGCTACATATGGATGTTGAAGATCCAAGTTTCAAGTTACAAGTGTTCCGGATGAGAAAATCGACGAAACGAGCTTGAAGAGCTCGAGAAAAGGAGAAAACGGAATTTCCGGCGATCAACCGGCGACCCAGCCGGCGACCGCCGGCCTGTGAAGACATTTTGTGCAGCAGCCGGCGACCCAGCCGGCGCCCGCCGCTCAGCCCGCCGAGAAATCGGCGTGGCTGGCGATCAGGCGGCGCCCGCCGGGCGCCCGCCGCGCGCTGAAGGAAATTAAAGAAGAAGCCGGCGACCGCCGCCTGCCCGCCACGGGGTCGCCGTCAGCCCGCCTTTTTACGTTTTAATTCGTTTTTAGAGTCCTTTTCGAGCCCAAACTCTGTAGTTTTACCCTGGCACTATATATAGGTCTTCCTTAGACCTATTCAGGGTTCCGAGCTTTAGTTTTTCAGTTCCCAGATTTTATCTTTCAGTTTTCTAGCTTTCAGAATTTCATTGCTTTCTAGTTTTCAAGGCTTGGATCAAGACTGAAGATTCAATGATCAAGACTGAAGAGGATCCTTTGGAGGAGTGCATCACACAGTCCTTGTATCCTTATTCCGATCTTGATGAGGCGTGTGATGAAATTTTAGATTATATTGCAGAGCTGGAAGCCGTAGAGAGCCATCCCATCGATCATGTGCCTTACATGGATATTCACAAACCTGTTGATGGGGGAAGCAAGTCCACGGAAAAAGGAGCTGATTTTCCTGCGCCAGCTGCAGCTGCAGCTGCACCCAAACTTGAGCTGAAACCGCTTCCTGAGCACTTGAGGTACCAATTTTTGGGTGAGAATGAAACGTTTCCTGTTATTGTGTCTGCGTATTTATCTCCGTTGGAGTTGGAGAAGTTGATGCGAGTTTTGAGGAAATACAAGTCTGCTATAGGATGGTCTATTTCTGACATCAAAGGAATTAGTCCTTCTATTTGCATGCATCGTATTTTATTGGAGCAGGAATACAAACCTAAGGTGCAGCCGCAGCGACGTTTGAATCCGGCGATGCAAGAAGTTGTGAGAAAGGAGGTGCTCAAGTGGTTAGATGCAGGAATCATATATGCCATCTCTGATAGTGAGTGGGTGAGCCCAACTCAAGTTGTCTCTAAGAAGGGAGGCATGACTGTGGTTAAGGATGAGAGAGATGAGCTTATAGCTACGAGGCTAGTCACAGGATGGCGCGTGTGCATTGACTATCGAGCTTTGAATGCAGCCACACGTAAGGATCACTTTCCTCTGCCATTTATTGATCAGATGCTTGACCGCTTGGCAGGATATGAGTACTATTGTTTCTTGGATGGGTACTCGGGCTACAATCAAATTATGATAGCCCCGGAGGATCAGCATAAGACCGCTTTTACTTGTCCCTATGGCGTTTTTGCTTTTAGGAGGATATCTTTTGGTCTCTGCAATGCTCCTGCCACTTTTCAACGCTGCATGATGGCGATTTTCCATGGGTTGATTGAGAACATTATGGAGGTATTCATGGATGACTTTTCTGTTTTTGGTTCCTCCTTTGATAATTGTTTGGACAATCTTGCTCAAGTGTTGCAGCGTTGTGAGGAGACGGCACTCGTGCTCAATTGGGAAAAGTGCCACTTCATGGTTCGAGAAGGCATTGTTTTGGGGCATAAGGTTTCTGCCCAAGGTTTGGAGGTGGATCGTGCTAAGATCGTGGCTATAGAGAAGTTACCACCTCCTACGTCTGTGAAGTCGGTGCGGAGTTTTCTGGGGCATGCAGGATTTTATAGGCGATTCATCAAAGACTTTTCCAAGCTGTCCAAGCCACTTTGTGCTTTGCTAGAGAAGGATGTGAAGTTTGTCTTCACCGATGAGTGCCTCGTCTCCTTTGAGAAGTTGAAAGCTGCACTGACCACTACGCCAGTTTTGATCACGCCGGATTGGAGTGCCCCGTTTGAGTTGATGTGCGATGCTAGCGATTGGGCCGTGGGAGCTGTGTTGGGGCAAAAGAGAGATAAGCTGTTCAAGGTAATTTACTACACTAGTAAAACTTTGGATTCTGCGCAGATGAACTACACTACCACGGAGAAGGAGCTGCTAGCTGTGGTGTATGCTTTTGATAAGTTCCGTTCTTATTTGATTGGAACTCATTCAATTGTCTACACTGATCATGCCGCCATCCGCTACTTGTTCACGAAGAAGGACTCCAAGCCCCGCTTGATACGTTGGATCTTATTGCTGCAAGAGTTTGATATGGAGATCCGAGATCGCAAGGGATGTGAGAATGTGGTAGCTGACCACTTATCTCGATTGGAGAATCCGATTGAGGGGGATGATCCGAAGATGGCCATCAATGAGTCGTTTCCCGATGAGCAGATCTGGGCGGTGCTGTTTAAGGATCCATGGTATGCCGATTATAGCAACTACTTGGTTATTGGAGTTCTTCCCGAGGGGTTGTCGCACTATCAAAAGAAGAAGTTCCTCCATGATGTCAAGTTCTATTATTGGGAGGATCCTTACCTATACCGGAGGTGCGCCGATGGCTTTATTCGGCGATGTGTTAGGGAGCATGAATGGCCAAAGATCATTGAGGAGTGCCATAGCTCACCTAGTGGAGGTCACTTTGCTGCCAACCGCACTGCCATGAAGGTAAATCATAGTGGATTCTATTGGCCTTCAATTTTTGCAGATTGCCATGCTTTCGTGAAGTCTTGTGATCGTTGTCAACGCATGGGCAATATCACCAAGAAGGATGAGATGCCGCAGAATATCATTGTTGAGGTGGAGCTGTTTGATGTTTGGGGGATTGACTTCATGGGTCCTTTCCCTGCGTCTTGTGGTTTTTCCTATATTTTGCTTGCTGTGGAATATGTTTCTAGATGGGTGGAGGCGATTCCCACTGCCACCAACGATTCCAAAGTAGTCATTAAATTCTTGCAAAAGAATATTTTGACTCGGTTCGGAGCACCGAGAGCGTTGCTTAGTGATGGGGGGTCGCACTTCAACAATAAATTGCTAGCAAGCGCTTTGGCAAAGTATGGAGTAAAGCACAAGGTGACAACTCCATATCATCCTCAAGCTAATGGGCAGGCGGAATTGGCTAATCGAGAGATCAAGCAAATTTTGGAGAAAAGTGTGGCCAACAAGAAGGATTGGGCGAAGCACCTAGATGATGCTCTTTGGGCGTATCGCACTGCCTATAAAACTCCGATTGGTATGTCTCCCTATCAACTTGTCTTTGGCAAGTCATGTCATTTGCCTGTTGAGATTGAGCACAAGGCATATTGGGCGACGAGGAGAATCAATTTGGAGTTCAAGGAGGCTGGTCATACAAGGCGTGATTTGTTGACGGAGTTAGATGAATGGAGGAATGAGGCCTATGAGAGTTCCCGCATCTACAAAGAGAGAGCCAAGAATTTCCATGATTTGAGCATTCGCACCAAGGAAATCAAGCCAGGAGATGAGGTACTTTTATACAATTCTAAGCTACGTTTGTTTCCTGGCAAGCTGCAATCAAGATGGACAGGGCCATATGTGGTGCATAAGAGCAATTGGAATGGGACGTATGAGTTGTTCGCTGCTGATGGAACTACTTTTACTGTCAATGGTCATCGTCTCAAACCGTACTTCAAGTCGAACGTGGATCGTGGTCTTGAAGTTGTCAAATTCAATGACCCATAAGTTTGAGGTACCGTCAAGCTATAGACGTTAATTTTAGCACTTTTTGGGAGGTAACCCAATTTTTATTGCTTTCTTTTAGCTTGTTTTTCTTTAGTTTAATAGTTCTTTTCGTTTTTCCTAGTAGTTTTTTTGATTTAAGTACCGTTTTTTTTTTTTTTTTTTTTTTTTTTTTTTTTTTAAGTTCCCAGATTTTATCTTTCAGTTTTCTAGCTTTCAGAATTTCATAGCTTTCTAGTTTTCAAGGCTTGGATCAAGACTGAAGATTCAAGCCGCTACAATCGTTTTTCATTCGGTTTTTATACAATTTAGTTTTTATAATTGCTTTCTATTTAATTATGTTTATGTTTTATTTTAGCATGTCTGGCTAGTTTCCTTTAGCTGATTCTAGGGTTTGTAAATAGTTGAAAGAACTCGACGCCTTAGAAGTAGGCGGCGGATCACAAACAATTGTCTCCACATCATCCTCCTCATCCATCTCTACGCCTTTTCCTTTTTCATCCTGCAGCTCTGAATGATTTTGATATTGAGTTCCGCTCCTTAGATGAATCGCATTACACTGATTTTTAGGATTAATCTCAGTGTTGCTAGGAAATTGGCCCGGCTTGTGCTGTGCAGCTGCTTGGTTAGCCATCTGACCAACTTGATTCTCTAACATCTGTACCTGCTTAGAAAGTGCTGAGAAGTTATTCTCCATGTTAGAGATTTTATTTCCAACATTCACCTCCATTCCAGTCATCTTTGTGAGCATCTGCTTCATCATGTCCTCCATCGAATCCTTCTTTGGCTCATTGATGACTCCTCCATTAGAAACAGAAAATCCAGGTGGAGGCTGCAAAGCATTGTTCGGATTGCCGTAAGAAAGATTCGGATGCGGGCGTGCTCCTGGCTGAAACTGCTGCTGACCCTGCTGATATGGCTGACCTCTGTTATACATCCCTGGCTGTCCTCGCTGAAAATTCCCATAGCCTCTGCCATTCACATAGTTGACATCTTCCATGCATGACGGATCTATCACAGCTTGCTCATGACGTCCAACATTCAGCTCACCAATTTTTGAAGTCAGCTCTGCTAGCTGTGTAGCTATCACTGCCTGTTGAGTCACCATTGCTGCCATCGGATCAGAACTAGACGCAGCTGCAGCCTTCTTCAATTGCATACGCTCAGATGGCCATTGGTAGCTCGTAGAAGCCATACTATCAATAATGCTCCATGCGTCAGAGCTGCTTTTCTGGAGTAGAGAGCCACCTGCAGCTGTATCCATATGCATCCTTGTACGCTCCCCGCAGGCATTGTAGAACATGATCACTAGCGTACCTTCATCAAAACCATGGCCTGGGCACTTTCTGAGCTTCTCCTGGTACCTCTCCCAAGTCTCCGCTAGCTTTTCTCCATCGTACTGTTGAAACTGCACGATGTCCATCTTCAATTTCAACGTAAGGCCAGGCGGATGAAACTTGCGTAGGAACGCATGAGCTAAGTCCTCCCATACAACATTATTTCCCAGCTGCAGCGTATGATACCACGACTTCGCCTTATCCCGCAGTGAAAAGGGAAAAAGACGAAGACAGATAATGTCATCAGGGACACCATTCATCTTCACCGTGCTACACAGCTCCAGGAAATGCGCCAGGTGCGCATTAGGGTCTTCGATCGCCTGTCCACCATATTGGCTCTGTTGAACCATCGTGATCAGACCCGTTTTCAGCTCAAAGTTGGTAACGTTCACACGTGGGGGCTCCTGGTATACATACTGTGGTATGAACGCTTCATTGATGGCTGGTTGTTTTGGAGCCTCTCTCGTCTCCTGTGCGTCAAGCAGCTTCTTCAACTGCTCTTGCAGAGCTCGAATTTGGATTTGCTCTGGAGTAGCCATCGTATTATCCTCAACTTGATTCTGTTGCTTCTTAAGATTGCGCAAGGTCTTGTCGATATCAGAGTCGAACTCAAAGAGAGGAGTCTCGTGAGATCGTGTGTTCATATGCAACCTACAGAAACACAACTTATAAAAGCCAGAAAATAAAAATAAAAACAAATAAATCTTGCAGTACTATTAAGTCCTATTGGAAATATTAAAGTAAAATCTAAACAATCCCCGGCAACGGCGCCAAAAAGTTGATCACTATTTTATTAGCAACAAAAAATACCGCAACTAACACGGTGTAATCGTAGTATAAACAGCAATCGGATATCGTATCCACAGGGACTGTAAGACGAAATCACTTTATCTATCTCCTACACAGACTCTCACAATATGCAAGTAAAACGATTATGAAGGTGAATATTGAACTAAGATTAAAACGCAATTAACAATAATTAAAAGCACGTAGGAAAATTCGATTAATAAAGACAACTGATCCTAGGGTAGTAAATTCATTAACTAAATCTACATAATAAATCTATTAATCCTATGTACCAGTTTAATCCAGTTATGATGAGAGATCACTTAATTAATCAATCACTCTCGCTAGAGCAGCAACGATCGTAGATGAGTAAATTATCTATCTCCGTTAGGTCTCAAGAAAATCTACTAACTCCCAATAGCTCCTTAGAATAGCTCCCTATGATCCACCTATCTCCGCTAGGTCTCAAGGTTAAAACCATATCATACATTCCTGAATCCGCTAAACAGTTATCTCCGCTAGGTCTCAAACCGAATAGCTAAACATGCAAACTATTGATCAGATAATTCACAAGAAATCAAGCACCAGGAATTATGAATCATAAACTGGAAGGCACAAAGGTATTAACAAATAAATCACATAAATTCAATCAACTATTTACAAACCCTAGAATCAGCTAAAGGAAACTAGCCAGACATGCTAAAATAAAACATAAACATAATTAAATAGAAAGCAATTATAAAAACTAAATTGTATAAAAACCGAATGAAAAACGATTGTAGCGGCTTGAATCTTCAGTCTTGATCCAAGCCTTGAAAACTAGAAAGCAATGAAATTCTGAAAGCTAGAAAACTGAAAGATAAAATCTGGGAACTGAAAAACTAAAGCTCGGAACCCTGAATAGGTATAAGGAAGACCTATATATAGTGCCAGGGTAAAACTACAGAGTTTGGGCTCGAAAAGGACTCTAAAAACGAATTAAAACGTAAAAAGGCGGGCTGACGGCGACCCCGTGGCGGGCAGGCGGCGGTCGCCGGCTTCTTCTTTAATTTCCTTCAGCGCGCGGCGGGCGCCCGGCGGGCGCCGCCTGATCGCCAGCCACGCCGATTTCTCGGCGGGCTGAGCGGCGGGCACCGGCTGGGTCGCCGGCTGCTGCACAAAATGTCTTCACAGGCCGGCGGTCGCCGGCTGGGTCGCCGGTTGATCGCCGGAAATTCCGTTTTCTCCTTTTCTCGAGCTCTTCAAGCTCGTTTCGTCGATTTTCTCATCCGGAACACTTGTAACTTGAAACTTGGATCTTCAACATCCATATGTAGCTTTCAAAACACTCAAACCTATAACAAAATGACCAAAACCATACCCAAAAGTAATATCACAAAAGAATATGAAACTTAAACCAAATGATATCACAACCAAGCATAATTCTAGTACTTTGAACACTTAAACACTCCTAAAAATAATGCAAAATGAGTGTTTATCAGCAGTCCAATGAGCTTGACCTGGATTCGCCTGATATCTTGCTGTAATGCCTACGACAAAACAAATATCAGGCCTGGTACACTGCATTGCATACATGAGACTTCCCACAGCCGAGGCATAGGGAATTATCTTCATGCTCGCTATCTCCTCAGGCGTTGTGGGGCACATTACCTTAGATAGCGGAACACCATGTCTGAAAGGTAGAAAACCTTTCTTGGCATTCTGCATGCTGAACCGCGCCAAAACAGTGTCAATGTAGGATGTTTGAGACAAACTCAACATTCTCTTAGATCGAACACGACCAATCTTTGTCCCGAGAATATATGCTGCCTCTCCCAGATCCTTCATTTGAAACTGTTAGGATAACCACTCCTTAATGCCAGACAATACATTCACATTATCGCTAATGAGAAGTATGTTGTCCACATAGAGTATAAGGAATAGCAAACTCCCATCGATACAGACCCTATAAACACAACTATCATTGACACACTGCTCAAAACCATAAGTTTTGACCACGTCATCGAAACGTTTGTTCCAGGATCATGAAGCTTGCTTAAGTCCATAAATGGACTTCTTGAGCTTCATCACTAGATGCTCCTCACCTTCCTTGATGAACCCCTCTGGTTGTAGCATATAGATGTCTCTATCTTGCTCTGATACCAATTAAAGGAACCATAGTTTGACGTATGATCCATTTGCCCGTGACCTATTTCGAATGCCAAACGAGTACATACCAAAATCACAAGTGCCTATTGCAAGAGTTCGAAACTTACTTGCAAGTCTGGCGATCAAAGACTCCAGTGTTGATCTTCCAACTTGTTCCCACGGTAGAGCTCGACGTTGGGTGGCAACGTGCTTCAAGCTCTCTCCCTCAAAGTTAGCGTCTCCTCACTCTCAATCTTGTTCTCACGTGTATGATAATAATAATTAATTAGGTTTAGGGTTGTCTTATTACTTATACTAGGTATTAGACATACCTAAATAATAAGCCCAAAACATAATTAAATCAGACCAAGCCCAAAGGCTTAAGAGAGGAGAGTCCATTTAAGGAGTGCAACCTTTATTAGGCCAAGCGGGGATCTACTAGCTTGAATAAAGTTTGGCCTCCCAGTGCTCGATTTTCTTATTCAGCATAGAATAAAATCGAGATACAAGTATTAATTTATTCCACTAGAAAATTAATACTGATTTACCTCTTTACTCTTTAGGTGAGTCAGGGCTAGCATTAGACTTAATTAATCTCCGTGTTTAAGATATTCAATATCCATTAATTAATTAATTCCTCTGACGATCAATTAATTAATTAATTAGTCGTTTAATTATAAACGACATCTCGAGTGCTACCACTTAAACTTATTATCGTATCGGAACTAATTCCACCTGCAGGGTTTAATATGATAAACTTATTAAGTTCCTCGAGAGGATATTATCATTCTGTTATTAGCAGGACACAGATCCTTATTGTAATATAATCACATGTCAAATAATAATTGCTATCACCCAAAGTATCGAGTATATTGAGCTTCAAGAGAACTCTCACCCATGATAAATCAAAGCAATAGTCAATCTATTATTCACACCGATTAATCCAACTAAGGTTAAGACTATTTAAGTCGCCGAGATCTTGATTCTTAATTAGTCAGAATATAAGAATTCATCTCACTGTGATCCTATTCAATACACGAAGGTACTAGCATAAATAAATAGCCAAGACAAACTATTTATCCATTTATGATACAATCTAAACCAGCAACTCGTCCATAGTTGCCTCGATTGTGAACTCAATTTATATCTCAACTTTTTCCAATTATACGATCTTCTGTGATCTACAACACACCATATAATCTATAGTATGAGATAAATTGGACTATAATAGGATTATGCAATAACAATATTTCAGACAAAAGAATCACAGTGAACTAAGGAATCAATGTATACAAGCATAAAGTCTTGCTTTCAGTACACAACCCATCACAGAAGACCATATAATTGGAATAACCTTAAGAGATATAAAATGATCACAGCCGAGATGACTCTAGGACTCTAGTATAGATGGAAGGAGTTTGTCTTGACTACTTTTCTATACTGGTACTTCATAACGTATTGATAGGATCACAGTGAGATGTATTCTTCTATCTGACATAAGTGAATAATCAAGATCTCGGTGACTTAATAGAATCTTAATACTAATAAGTCTTCAAATATATATGTTGATTCGTATATCACTTTGATTTACTATGGGTGAGAGTTATATAGTAATTTGAGTACTCTGTATCTTGGGTGATAGCGGTTAATATATGATATTTGATTATCTGTATTAGTACTCGTATCCGGTATAGGATAATGACATCCCCTTAAGAAGCTCAATAAGGTTTATTGCGTTAAACCCTGCAGGTTGATTAAGTTCAGACGCAATAATAAAAATTGAGTGGTACTGCTTAAGGATTACAAAGATATTAATTAATTTAAGTTGTCAGAGCTCTAATTAATTAATGGATGTCGGATATTTTAAATACGGAGATTTAATAAATCTAAATACAAGCCCCGACTCATCACCGGCAATAAAGAGGTAAGTCAATATTGATTCTCTAGTGGAATGAATTAATACTTATGAATTAATTATGATCTGGGCTGATCATAGAAATTAATTCATTGGAGGCCCATCTTTATTCCTTTATCTGGTCCCTGGACTGGCCCAAAGTCTCCTTGCCCTAGCTGGAGAATTCGTCCAGCATAGAATTGGCGCCCGAGCGTTGTATTTTGTATTTAAATACAGCTGTCTGCTCTCAGGAAAAACACACACAAAATTAGGGTTTTGAGAACAGCAGGAGCGGCGCTAGCGTGTAGGACTGAATTCTCTCTTGGGACTTTCATAGCTCGTTGTCCATCCAACGGTGAAAGCTGAGCGGGATACAGTTCAGAAGGTCAGAGCTGGAGTCGTTCAACTCGGTCACCAACAGCCTTTGCATATAGTTTTCAAGTAAGTAATTCTAACTCCTATGTGCAGCAATTCATAGGAGCATGTTAGGAATTAATCGTTGTATGGAAAATTAAGATATCCAAGAAACGATCTCGTTGGGGCTAATAATCCTTCAAGCTGACCGCAGAATGTCGTTAATCCAATGAATATATGTAGCAGCATAACCTCCCACCTTGAGAATAGAAAGCAAAAAATCTCATCTTAGCGTATTAAATGCTTTTTTTATTACAATTTTGCAAGCCATGTTGATCCCTCCTCCAATCCGCTTCATACAGTTAACCCCTTCAGAGCCAAGCATAATGCAATCATGAATAGATCTTTCACTAATGAACCCATTCCAACTCACATATTTAGCCGCAACCATACCAAGACGTGTGGCAAGGATCTTGGATATAATTTTGAAAAAGAAATTCGAGAGCACAATCGGACGAAGATCAATAACCAAACTCACAATATCTTTCTTCGGCGAAAGGACCATGATGTTGGAGTTACATCCAGTACGAAGATAGGATTTCTCAAAGAAAGCCCTGGCCGCCGTCCAAACATCAGTCTTCACAATGTCCCAAAAGCTCTAGAAGAATTTTTAAAAGAAACTGTCCAATCCAGGAGAACTATTTGCATCTATCCCGAAAACAACAGTCGTGATCTCATCCTCATCAGGAATTCTGGTAAGCATATCATTGTGTTGAGCATCGACCATAGGATCAAAGGTTGCTTCGATGGCAACTAAATCTAACGTTACATGGGGACCTTCCTCAAACAGTGTCGAAAAATAATCCACAATGTGATCACTAATTAACCCCTGATCATAAACAACTTCTCCCTGAATTGACAGATGAGAAATAAAATGAGGCTTCTTCTTGTATTTCAGCATAGTATGAAAGAAAGTCGAATTTCGATCGCCATCCTTGAGCCAGGACACCCTACTTTTTTGCTGAAGCAAACAATTCTTTCTAGATAAAGCGGTATCAATCTGAGCCTGAGCAGTGACTTCTTTGTCAAATAGATCCAACGTGTAACCACATGAAGCAATTTGAGTTTGAATATCAACAAGAGCCTTCTGCGTATCAATTTTCATAACATCGACATTTCCAAACACTGCTTTATTCCAGTGTTTAAGATCCCCACGTACGCGTCTAAGCTTAAACATTACTTTGTAAATAGGACAACGACTAGAAACCTCCGTAGTCCAAGAGTGGCGCACCATCTCCTGGAAGATATTGTGCAATTAAAGTCCACACATATAAGAACTTGAAGAACCGCGGCCCCTCAAGGAAGAGAGACAACAACTCAAAATAATCGTCGAATGATCAGAAGTCAAACGAGGCAGAAGCTGCATGTGCACCGAGTTCCAAAGGCTGGAGAAATCATCAGAAAATAGACCTCTATCAAGCATCGACTCCACATGAGACGGCATGAACCTCCTTCCAGACCAAGTGAACTGCAGACCCACCGTAGGAGATTCGATGAAACCAGAATCATCAATAAAATTGCAAAACTCCTTGCAAGCGGTTGCATTCGGTAAACAGTGACTACTACGCTCATGAGCCCCTTTCACCGCATTGAAATCCCTAGCCAAAACCGTGAGACCATCCGTAAGACTAAGAAGATCAACCCAAAGCTGTCCTCTAATGATATGAGAGTTCGAACCATGAACAATAACAACCTTAAATCTGTAGCGAGTCCAGTTACATTGAACATGCATTTTTTACCTATTGGTATGTCATATTTGATGGTTAGTTATGAGGTTTTTGTGTGTTTGATGGTTTATTTTGAGCTTATATTGGTTTTTGGTCAAGAACTTGTCACTTGCTTGTGTTTGAACGTATTTTTCAGAACTAAAGAAGCAGAATTTGGAAGATTTTCCTGAAATACAAGTTGTAGATCATCTCGAGCGGAGTTCGGGAACGCAAACGGTTTGTAAATCGGAGTTCGGACGAGGGAGAACAAGCCAAAACAAAATAACTGCGCAAGGCTGCGCGAGGTCGCGCGGTCCAGGCGCGCGGCCGCGCGACCTAGCCGCGCGACGAAGGCAGAAACTTTGGACAGCGCGCGCAGGCTCGGCGCGTGGGCGCGCGCACAGGCCACGCGAGGTCATGCGGTCTCGGCACGCGGCCGCGCGACACACCATTTTCTCGCCCAGTTTCCAGATTTTTCACTTAAAGCGCGATTTTGGAGTATTTTTGGAGCTTGAAGACATAGGGCATATAAATACCATCCAATAACTTATTCCCCAATCATCTTTTATCATATTTTACTTTTCCTGAGAGTTGAGAGAGACGGAGAACGGAGACAGAGCAAGATTGAAGATTTTCGATTTCATTACGGTTTTTCATTGTTAAATGTTTATTTGTTCTATTGAGATACTGATTTTTAGTCATATGTCTATGTGTGGCTAAAATCCATTTTTCTCAGGGTTTAGGGATTAGACATGATTTGAATTTCTGACTGTTTGATTCAATTAATTGAGATTGTTATTCCTTTTTATGTTCTTGTTATAATTGTTTGCTTTATTGTTTGATCACCAATTTAGCATAATCATAGGTTTTAATTTGAGATCGGGAGATGATGATTATTACCTGAACTAAGAACATAGAACACATTTATTTTAATTCTAAAGGGAATTGATAATTGTGAGGGCGTTAATCCTATGAACTTTTAGGAGTTACGTGTTAGAAGTGCGATCCAGGGATGGTAGCCTTGCATGTAATCAACGGTTTGTATGCCACGGGAGTGGGTATAAACTAGCTTAGAGATTACCTTAGGAATCGTCTTATTAATTGAATTGAACATGTTAGTTAGGAGAATCTGTTGAAACCTTTACCTTGGAAAAATTTCTCTTATCTGTTTCTCTGTTTCGCAGCTTGATTTATTTTCTTTCCTGCTGTTTATTTATTTTGTTCTTTAATTACAACAAAAACTCTCAATTTCGTTTGTCCAGATAGAGTAGAATAATCTAGGATAGGCATTGGTTCTAATCAGTCTCTGTGGATTCGACCTTGCTTGCTACTGTACACAATTGCACCCATACACTTGCGGCATGTTAAAGAAAATAGCGAACAAGTTTTTGGCGCCGTTGACGGGGACTGATTTTTATCAATGCTATCTGTAGATTGTTTGAGACTAATCTAGATTTTATTTCTGTTTATTTAAATTATGTTCTTTGTTTTTCATGTGGTTCTAATTTTTGTGTTTGGAGCTTTCCAGGTAGTGAATGAACACACGATCTCAGAATCTTCCTCTTGAAGATTTTGACCCTGAGATTGAAGCTACGCTCCGCCTCAACAACAGCAAGAAATCTCAAGCCACACTCATTATTATGGCCACCGCAGAAGAAGTTTGTGCCTTGAAAGAACAGCTGCAGAGTCTGATGGATGCTCAGAAAGCTTTGGAAAATCAGAAGCAACCGCCAATCAATGAGGCGTTTACTCCGCAGTATCAGTTTCATGAGCCTCCAAGAGTTAACAAAAATAATTTTGAGCTCAAGACTGGTCTGATCATGATGGTGCAGCAAAACCAGTATGGAGGTAAAGCTGTGGAGGACCCAAATGCGCATCTGGCGCAATTCCTGGAGCTGTGCAGCACTGTCAAGATGAACGGAGTCCCAGATGACATCATACGACTCCGCCTTTTCCCTTTCTCACTCCGGGATAAGGCAAAGTCATGGTATCAAACTCTGCAGCTAGGACCTAATCCAGTATGGGGGGAGTTGGCGGATCTTTTCCTGCGGAAGTTCCATCCTTCCAGGCTCACATTGAAGTTAAAGATGGAGATTCTCTAATTCCAACAGTTCGATGGAGAGACACTGGCAGAGACATGGGAGAGATACCAGGAGAAGCTGAGGAAGTGTCCGTCCCATGGCTTTGATGAGGGGACTCTGGTGGTCATGTTCTATAACGCTTGTGGGGAGCGCACCAGGATGTTCATGGATACAGCTGCAGGGGGCTCATTGCTCAAGAAGGGGAGTTCTGAAGCTATGGAGATCATTGAGAGCATGGCCACCACGAGCTATCAATGGCCATCCGAGAGAGTTCACTTGAAGAAAGTTGCTGCTACATCCAGTTCGGATCTTATGGCGTTGATTTTGACTCAGCTGGCAGAGATGAACTCGAAAATCAATGCTATGACTGTTGGCAATCCTGAGCCGGATGTGGAGATCCCAACAGGCGTAGAAGACGCCAACTACATCAATGGCAGAATACGAACTTTCAGCATGGGCAACAGGGTGGATACAATAGTGGACAGCAGTTTCATCATGGAGGGCGTCCACATCCCAATTTGGCTTATGGGAATCCGAATAACGCGCTTCAGGCTCCACCAGACTTCTCTGTCACAAATGGAGTCATCAATGAGGAGAAGAAGCCTAATTTGGAAGAGCTGCTGATGAAATTTATCTCCAAGTCTGACGAGAGGATGGAAAAGCTAGAGTCCAATGTCATTGCTGTGGGGACTCAAATGAAGATGTTCGAGACCCAATTGGGTCAAATAGCCACCGCCGTTAACAAACTCCAACAGTCGGGCAATCTCATAAACAATGCCAAGGTGAATGCCAAGGAGCAGTACATGGCCATCAGATTGAAGAATGAAGCCACTGACTCAACCTAAACACTACTCTAGATTGACTCGCAATAGTACGAGATCTATTGTAACGTGTAAGCTAACCAAGTCGTCTCACAAGGAAAGTCTTTAAGGGCTTCTAATTGTATCGTAGGAAAAACAATAAAGAAAGCAGTAAAGAGTTTGATTTTAAAAACTGAAACTTAAACCTAAACTTAAACTTAAATTAACTTGATTCGAATTTAAACTTAATCTAGGCAAGAATTTAAACAACTTAATTTAAACCTAACTTAAGAAATTAAATACTTGTAAATTAAAAACCAACTAATCTAGGCGTAAAACTAAAGTGCATAATCTAAATTGCATAATTAAAAAGAAAGCATAAACATGAACGAAAAACATAAACATGATTAAACAAAATAAATAGAATTGAATTACGAAATACCGTAAACGTCTTGAACGCGTAATTGTGTCACGCAATCACAAGCCAAGAATAAAAACTAAACAAAACTAAATCGAAACCTAACTAAAAACAATGAATGTCGACAACTATGAAAACACTAAGAAAGCAAGTAAATCCTAAGTTTCGGCTGCCAAGGAAAGAGCAATTCTCAAAGGCGACAAAAACTAGGGCAAAAGATTATTTTTACAATGAAAAACTAAGCCCTATTTATAGACCTCAAATTTCCCTAGATCACCATGGAAGTTGCCTTGCAAAGTAGAACTCTAAAGGCAATAAAATCATGCAAGATAAGGCAACTCTCCAGCTGGATGCGCGCTCTGGAAAACACTCCTACTCTTGCCGAATTCGCAGCTCTGCCGCGGCAAGGAAGAGCTAAAAGTCAGCTCTGAAAAAGTGCAGAGCTGAAAAGTCAGCTCTGCAAACATTGACTCCGTCGAACTTTAGCTCTGTGCTGTCAAATTACTTTGGCGATCGTGGCAGAGCTGAAAGTCATCTCTGGCGGTCATGGCAGAGCTGGAAGTCAGCTCTGGCGTGTTGGATTTGTATACTGAAAGCAAGAACTTTATGCTTGTATACAATGATTCCTGTTTTCACTATTCTTATCTCCTATCTGATTGTGTTCATGATTGCATATGTATGTTCTTTATCTCTGTATAAGTAGATTATATGGTGTGTTGTAGATCACAGAAGACCATATAATTGGAATAACCTTAAGAGATATAATATGATCACATCCGAAATAACTCTAGGACAAGTTATTGGTTTAGGCTGCAGTATAGATGGAAGTAGTTTGTCTTGGCTACTTGTCTATACTGGTACGTCTTTACGTATTGATAGGACCACAGTTTGAGATGTATTCTTCTATCTGACTTAAGTGAAGAATCAAGATCTCGGTGACTTATAAATCTTAATACTAATAAGTATTCAGATATATATATTAATTCGTATATCACTTTGACTTACTATGGGTGAAAGTTATATACTAACTCGAGTACTCTGTATCTTGGGTGATAGCGGTTGATATATGATATTTGTTTATCTGTATTAGTACCCGTATCCGGTATAGGATAATGACATCCCCTTAAGGAGCTCAATAAGGTTTATTTCGCTAAACCCTGCAGGTTGATTAAGTTCAGGCGTAATAATAAAGTTTGAGTGGTACTGCTTAAGGAATTTTTAAGAGATTAATTAATTTAAGCTGTCAGAGCTCTAATTAATTAATGGATGTCGGATATTTTAAATACGGAGATTTAATAAGTCTAAATACAAGCCCCGACTCATCACCGGCAATAAAGGGGTAAGTCAGTATCGGTTCTCTAGTGGAATGAACTGATATTTATAAATTAATTATGGTCTGGGCTGACCATGGATAAATTAATTTATTTGAGGCCCATCTTTATTCCTTGTATCTGGTCCCTGGGCTGGCCCAATGTCTCCTAGCCCAAGAAGACAGATTTTCGGCCCTCACATAGAGATTGGCGCCTTCTCCTCTTTTCTGTATTATTAAATACAGCTGTCAGCTCTCAGGAAAACACACTGATAAAAATTAGGGTTTTTGAGAGCAGAGGGAGGCGCAGAAACGTGTGTGGTCTTTCTGTCTTAGGAATTTCCATAGCTCGTTGTCCATCCAACGTTGGGAATTGAGCGGGACACAGTCGAGAAGATCAGAGCTGGAGTCAGATTCTTTCGACGCGATCATCAACAGTTTGTGCATCCGATTCTCAAATAAGTTTTCCTAACACATATGTGCAGCTGTTAAATTCATAGGAGCATGTTAGGTTTTAATCGTTGTATGATAAATTAATAATAACCAAGAAACGATCATCGGGCAAAGTGGAACGTTAATTCAATTTAATATTCCTTCATGGCGGTCACGGCAGAGCTGGAAGTCAGCTCTGGAAATTTAGCTCTGGCGAAATGGACAGAGCTGAAAAGTCAGCTCTGGCGAGATGGGCAGAGCTGAAAAGTCAGCTTTGGTGAGTTGACTCTGTTGTTCCGGGTTTACTATGGTGCATATTTTAGCTCTGCTCTGTAACACTTGTTCTGCTCTGGAGATGTCAGCTCTGGAAATTCCGGCTCTGCTCTGGAGATGTCGGCTTTGCTCTGCTACAGAGCTATCTTCGCAGCTCTGCTCTGTCGAGCGTCTCTGCTCTACTCTGCAGCGCGGGCCTTCAGCTCTGGCTAGCTCTGGCGACAAAGCTATGCTCGCAGCTCAGCTCTGGCGACAGAGCTATGCTCGAAGCTCAGCTCTGGCGACAGAGCTATGCTCGCAGCTCAGCTCTGGCGATAGAGCTATGCTAAAAACACCATCCTTAGCCCAAAAATCTCCAAAATTGCATTCTTCCATCTATAAAACCTAAATCTCCTGCAAAGCATAAAACAACACATAAAACGCACCAATTTCCAGAAGATTATCTTAAGATTAAGCTCATACAAACCCCAAAATTTAGCACAATTAAGCATAAATCAGCCACCTCTGAAGGTAGCCATGGATCTCGTGAGATGGAGAGAGGAGAGCTATCGTGGAGAGTCCATGAGGAAGGCTAACGACTTCCACCTCATCTGCGTCCTCCTGGTGGATGTCGTTTCCCCAGCGTCATTTTAAGATGGTTGATCTGCCGAGCGGGACTACACAGGAAGGGGCCATGACGGCAAAAGAAGAGAGTGCACAGCTGATTGAAGAAAGAGCTGAGGAGCTCACTGTTGAGGTTTCTGGCAGAAAGAAGGATGAAAAACAAAAAGCTACTTCGCCAACAACTGTGACTACACCTCTCCCTCAGCGCCAAATTCTTAGAGATCTTTAGAAAAGTACATATTAATATTCCATTGGTGGAAGCACTGCAGGAGATGCCGCAGTATGCTAGATTCCTGAAGGACATTATCTCGAGGAAGAGGAGGCTGGGAGAGTTTGAGACGGTGAATCTCAATGAAGAATGCAGCGCAATCTTGCAGAGGAAGCTGCCGGCGAAGGTCAAAGATTCGGGCAGCTTCACACTTTCCTGCATTATTGGAGGCCAGCATTTCGGAAGGTCACTCTGCGACCTGGGGGCGAGCATAAATCTTATGCCTCTATCTGTTTTTCAGTAGCTGGCGATTGGAGAGTTGAAGCAGACATCTATGAGGCTGCAGATGGCGGATAGGTCGGTCACCTATCCTCGTGGAATTGTGGAGAATGTGCTCGTGAAGGTGGGGGGTTTTATTTTCCCTACAGATTTTGTGGTTCTAGACATTGAGAACGAGAACAAAATTCTGCTGATTTTGGGGCGCCCATTCCTTGCAACGGGAAGAGCTTTGATTGATGTAGAGAAAGGAGAGCTTACGTTGAGAGTTCATGAGGAAAGCCAAACATTCCATGTCTATGAACCATGCCACATCCAAGAAGATGAAGTGTCCAAGAAAGCTAAAGATCCGGGCAAGGTAGGTGTTGATATATTTAATACATTTGATACGGATCCTTTTTCTTGGCAGGACCCAGGTGATCGAAAGTTTAAAGGAAGAGCTCTGGATGAAAAGCATGGAGTAGGAAGCAACTGGTCGCAGCACTGCTTGTACCAGCCACCTTGAAGAGGTTGCTGTTCTGTCGAGCTAACGACGTTAAAAATAGCGCTTTTGGTTAGTTTGTTTCTTTTCGTTTGTTAGTTTTTTTTTGTGCCCCACAAATCCTTTTCAAACTTATTCTCCTTGGCGGTGAATAAGTTTGGGGGGATGTGTCTTTGTGGGTGCATTGTTTCTTTTTAGTTGTTTTTGTTTGTTTTGTTGTTGAGCTCGTTAGTCTTGCTTTGGTGGTTTCTCTGTGATGATACCTTGGTGGAGATATGAGTTGTGTAGGGATTTGGATGGATAACTGGATTATGATGATTTCTATTTAAAACTTGTGAAAGTGCATGCGTTTGTGTCGATATTGTTGTGATTGAGTATGATTGATGAATGATAAGCATGGTCTCTTGTTGTTGCAGTCAATTAAATAAGCTGTGAGGATTTGAACCTTGATTGTCATTATTTTTACAGTCTTATTTCTGTTTCTTGAGTGATTGTTCGAGCTTGCATGTGTCTCACTAGAACTTGTCTTGGTTTCTCCCTCGAGGCCACATAGTGTGCTTAATAACTTTGAGATGATAGAAGGCCGTCTTTGCTAGCCTATATATCCCATATTTGTCCTATTACTATATATGATCCTAGTTCACCCCTTTGAGCCTTTTATTTTCCATTTTATTTGGTTTAGCCGTGGGTGGGAGCTTGGAGATTGTTGTTATGGGGTAGTTGGTTTGTGAAGACGTGTGTTTATGGATTATGTACTTTGATCTTGATTGAAAAAATCCTAGTGCCCTACAAGTCGTTGAAAAAAAAAGAAAAGAAAGAGAAAAAAAAAAAGAAAAGAAAAGAGAGAAAAGAATTAAAAAAAATGGGTACATAGGATGCTTTAGAAAGTCATAATATCATGAGAATTAATTATTATGTTGTGATGGATTTTGTATTGGAAATTTGGTTTTTGTGATAGGTGGATGATTGTTGAGTTAGAATGTTATAAGGTTGGTGATTGTGCTACATTGAGAATTATCTTTTAGTCACTTAGCCAAATATATCCTACCCTACCAAAGAGCCTACGTTACAACCTTCAATAAAGACCTTTTTGATCTTGGTTATAGGAGCACACGTGTAGTGGTGGAGAGGTGAGACGATCGACAAGCCTATGGTTGAGCACTTGTCTTGCTTGAACTGAGCGTATACACGTCCATGATCTTGATTGATACACTTGAGAGTTGAGAGTTCTTAAATTCTTTATCTTTTGGTGAGGATTGCAAGTCATTGAGACCATAATTTGAAGTTCGTCATGAGTGTGATATCTTGATGATAGGAGATACAAATGCATGTTGGTTTTTTGTTGACAAATCTGAAACCACAATGTTATCCACTTTTCCCTGCGCTCTTGTTGATTCATTCTTGATTCATCTTTGTATTGTCCGAGGACGGACAATAGTTTAAGTTTGGGGGGTTGATGAAAATGCATTTTTTACCTCTTGGTATGTCATATTTGATGGTTAGTTATAAGGTTTTTGTGTGTTTGATAGTTTATTTTGAGCTTATATTGGTTTTTGGTCAAGAACTTGTCACTTGCTTGTGTTTGAACGTATTTTTCAGAAATAAAGAAGCAGAATTTGGAAGCTTTGCCTGAAATACAAGTTGTAGTTCATCTTGAGAGGAGTTCATGAGCACAAACGTTTCGTAAATCGGAGTTCGGACGAGGGAGAACGAGCCAAAACAAAATTACTGTGCAAGGCCGCGCGAGGTCGCGCGGTCCAGCGCGCGGCCGCGCGACGAAGGCAGAAACTCTGGACAGCGCGCGCAGGCTCGGCCTGCGGGCGCACGAGCAGGCCGCGCAAGGTCATGCGGTCTCGGCACGCGGCCGCGCGACCCGGCCGCGCGAGACGCCGTTTTCTCGCCCAGTTTCCGGATTTTTCACTTAAAGCGCGATTTTGGAGTATTTTTGGAGCTTGAAGACCTAGGGCATATAAATACCATCCAATAACTTATTCCCCAATCATCTTTTATCATATTTTACTTTTCCTGAGAGCTGAGAGAGACGGAGAACAGAGACAGAGCAAGATTGAAGATTCTCGATTTCATTACGGTTTTTCATTGTTGAATGTTTATTTGTTCTATTGAGATACTGATTTTTAGTCATATGTCTATGTGTGGCTAAAATCCCTTTTTCCCAGGGTTTAGGGAGTAGACATGATTTGAATTTCTGACTGTTTGATTCAATTAATTGAGATTGTTATTCCTTTTTATGTTCTTGTTATAATTGTTTGCTTTATTGTTTGATCACAAATTTAGCATAATCATAGGTTTTAATTTGAGATCGGGAGATGATGATTATTACCTGAACTAAGAACATAGAACACATTTATTTTAATTCTAAAGAGAATTGATAATTGTGAGGGCGTTAATCCTAGGAACTTTTAAGAGTTACGTGTTAGAAGTGCGATCCAGGGATGGTAGCCTTGCATGTAATCAACGGTTTGTATGCCACGGGAGAGGGTATAAACTAGCTTAGAGATTGCCTTAGGAATCGTCTTATTAATTGAATTGAACATGTTAGTTAGGAGAATCTGTTGAAACCTTTACCTTGGGAAATCTTCTCTTATCTGTTTCTCTGTTTCGCAGCTTGATTTATTTTCTTTCTTGCTGTTTATTTATTTTGTTCTTTACAACAAAAACTCTCAATTTCGTTTGTCCAGATAGAGTAGAATAATCTAGGATAGGCATTGGTTCTATAGGCATTGGTTCTAATCAGTCTCTGTGGATTCGACCTTGCTTGCTACTGTACACAATTGCACCCGTACACTTGCGGCGTGTTAAAGAAAATAGCGAACATACATTCCACCACCACCGCCTATTCAGACGAAAAACCAAATTAGTAACAACATCAGTATGCATAAAAAACCAAATATTAGACCTCTTATGAAGCCCAATATTTTGATGTCAATGAGTCAAAATTTAAAGAATGCTAATAACTATCGGCAATCTTATGAAACTTGGGGGTTCAATCAACCCCACGATCATAGGAGAAAAAGAGTGGCAATGCTCATTTAACATGAGTTTAGACTCGTTCGAGTTTCGACCTTGCTTGCTACTGTACACAATTGCACCCGTACACTTGCGGCGTGTTAAAGAAAATAGCGAACATACATTCCACCACCACCGCCTATTCAGACGAAAAACTAAATTAGTAACAACATCAGTATGCATAAAAAACCAAATATTAGACCTCTTATGAAGCCCAATATTTTGATGTCAATGAGTCAAAATTTAAAGAATGCTAATAACTATCGGCAATCTTATGAAACTTGGGGGTTCAATCAACCCCACGATCATAGGAGAAAAAGAGTGGCAATGCTCATTTAACATGAGTTTAGACTCGTTCGAGTTGGCCCCGAATGTTCCAAACCAACATATTCATAAGGAGAAAATTATTGCGTAGATGGGATCACTCCTGATTCCACTTCTTCAGCCCAGCTTTTGGAAGCCACATTACTTATAGGTCTCGCACTAGAAGAACCAGCGTTCACAATAGTGTAGTCTCTCGGATGATGACCCGCCTCAACGGACGATGAGAGCCGTTTGTGGATGTAATCTACCGACTGTGAATTCGGCTTTAAAGCTAGTTCCTGCCTCCCATGTCTCCCCATTATACTATCATTCGAGCAATCGGCCTGCGAGCTACCTGCTCCGTCTTGGGAGGTCTCTCCTTCTTTTTAACATGTGGTTAATTTTCCTTGGATTTATCTATAGCAACCGTTGCCGCAACATGAGTAACTTCTATTGAATTTTCAATAGCTCTTTCTGCCGGCGACGCACTGTTCGGAGTACGCTTAGCCTTTTCCTGTTCCTCAGAGATATCACGAAACATGCTGTCTGGTTCATCATTTTCCTCAACCATAATAGTTGCTACAGTATCCAGGGGACGTTGAGCCTCTTCCTGCTCCTCAGTTTTAGATTCGTCATTTTTCTCGATCATAACTGCTGAATATCCAAAGAATTTCTTATCTGCGCCTCATATTCTTGTTCGTCAAAGATAATCTCAACGTCCTCATCATCCACCGGGACGAGAACAACCTCAAGAAGATCCAGGCCATAAAAATCCTGCCCGACTTTATCTGAAAGCTTAGGATCCATGTTTGGATCCTCCATCGAAAGCCTCACAACCTGATTATTATTTTTCTCCTTATCTTCTTTCGCTTTCCAATGAATAGGAGCTGTAGATGTTTCTTTTCCTGCAACCTCCTTAGATTCAGTAGTCTTCTTCAAGTCTCTGACCTTTCCCTGACCCTGCTCGATATTCCTTACTGTCCAGCTTCTTACACTTTGCCAACGAATGCCCAGTTAACTTGCATCTCGAGCAATAGAGAGAAAGTTGTTCATAGCTAAATTCCACATAAAATGATCCTTCATCACAGTTTACCAAAAGAGATTCATGCAAAGGGAGTGCAAGATCAACCTCTATTAATATACGAGCAAAATGGCCAAACTCCAAATGTGCCGAAGCATTATCAATCTTAATAGGAAGACAAAGATGACGTCCAATTCCTGCAATAATATCGCGGTGCCAACATTCAGTCGGAAGATAATAAATGTGAACCTAAACATGGCATAAAGATAAAATTTCACGATAAGGATAAAAAACTTTCACCCATTCACGTATCCGGATAGAGCCCGATGAAAGTTCCCATATCAGATGCTTCTTAGCCCTAACCTTGTCCTCAGCAGTAGTAAATTTCATGGTGAGAAACCCCTTACCATAGAAATTAGTTGCCACGTGCTTTGAACGTTCCAAATATTTTGTAGTTCCTGTTTCAACTCCGCAGAAGGTTTTGCCTTATCTCATTTACAGAGAAGGAGACGCCCAATAAGTGAGTGTTGGAATTCTGCAACCTGCTTTTGGTAAAGAGCCGAAGGTATCGAGAGAGATACACCATCACCTTAGTTTTCAAGCTTTAGCGCAAAAAATTTATGCACTGGAATATCATGTTTCCTTATGACGCGTTGCCCCATGACAGCTACATAAGAAGGTTTGATAATGGCAGTTTTTGGTGATTCCTAGTTCGTCTGAACCTCGTCTATAATGGTAGAAGTACCAGCAATGTCCATGCCAGACTGCGGCACTCCCTTCCGCGAAGGAGCAAACGACGTAGTATGAACAGTAGGTGAAACCCTAGGGGGTGTTGCAGAAATATTACCCTGCGTGGGCGGATCAAAGTTCGTAGAAATCTTAGGCAAACTCATGTCCTGATTACCGAAGGTTGTAGGGTTGTTCTTCGCTGACGAAGCCATAACGATGGCGGGATGCTAAGGTTTATCCGAGGGTTTTACGAAAGTTGGAGAGAGTCATGCTTTCTAGATGACAAGTAACATAATAACATTTCGATAAGATTTAATAAGATAGTAGTATCATTTAGATAAATTTAAAGTGTCATTTAAATATATACTTAATTACATTTATTAATGCATATAGTGTTATTTACTAAGAAAAATAGTGTCATTTATTAAGAAAAATAATGTCATTTTTAGATATATTAAAAGTGTCGTTTTCTAAGAAAAATAGTGTCATTTACTAATACAAAATAGTGTCATTTAAATAAATTAAAAGTGTCATTTAAATATAAATGTAGTATCATTTATTAATTCATATAGTGTTATTAACTAAGAAAAATAGTGTCATTCTTAGATATATTAAAAGTATCAGTTACTAAGTAAAATAGTGTCATTTACATATATTAAAAGTATCATTTACTAATAAAAATAGTGTCATTTAGATAAATTAAAGTGTCATTTAAATATAAATTTTGTATCATTTATTAATGCATATAGTGTTGTTTACTAAGAAAATAGTGTCATTTTTAGATATATTAAAAGTATCGTTTACTAAGAAAAATAGTGTCATTTACTAACAAAAATAGTGTCATTTAGAAAAATTAAAAGTTCATTTTAATATAAATGTAGTATCATTTATTAATGCATGTAGTATTATTTACTAAGAAAAATTGTGTTATTTAGATATAGTAAACGTGTTATTTAGTAATAAAAATAGTGTCATTTAGATAAATTAAAAGTGTCATTTAAATATAAATATAGTATCATTTAATGTTATTTACTAAGAAAAAAAGTTTCATTTACTAAGAAAAATTTAGATATATTAAAAGTATCGTTTACTAAGAAAAATAGTGTCAATATCAATCTTATAGTGTCTTTTGTATGTCCGAATAGTGTCAATTTTAATCACTTAAAATTGGTCCAATTAAAAAAAAAGAAAAAAAATAATTTAAAAAAAAAGGTTAACATTACAGAGAAAGTGATACTTAACCCTATTTTAAACCTCATTCTGTTGGATTTGTATACTGTAAGCAAGAACGTTTTATGCTTGTATATAATGATTCTTGTGTTCACTATTTAATCTCCTATCTGATTTGTTCATGATTGCAGATGTATGTCCTTTGTCTCTATATAAGTAGATTATATGGTGTGTTATAGATCACAGAAAACTATATAATTGGAATAACCTTAAGAGATATAAACCGATCACAGCCGATATGACTCTAGGACGAGTCGTTGGTTTAGGCTGCAATATAGATGGAAGGAGTTTGTCTTGACTACTTGTCTATACTGGTATGTCATAACGTATTGATAGGATCACAGTGAGATGTATTCTTCTATCTGACATAAGTGAAGAATCAAGATCTCGGTGACTTAATAGAATCATAATACTAATAAGATTTCAAATATATGTTGATTCGTGTATCACTTTGATTTACTATGTGTGAGAGTTATATATTAACTTGAGTACTCTGTATCTTGGGTGATAGCGGTCAATATATGATATTTGGTTATCTTTACTAGTACCCGTATCCGGTATAGGATAATGACATCCCCTTAAGGAGCTCAATAAGGTTTATTGCGTTAAACCCTGCAGGTTGATTAATTTCAGGCGCAATAATAAGGTCTGAGTTGTACTACTTAAGGATTACAAAGAGATTAATTAATTTAAGCTGTCAGAGCTCTAATTAATTAATGGATGTCGGATATTTTAAATATGGAGAATTAATAAGTCTAAATACAAGCCCCGACTCATCATCGGCAATAAATGGGTAAGTCAGTATTGATTCTCTAGTGGAATGAATTAATACTTATGAATTAATTATGATCTGGGTTGATCATAGAAATTAATTCAATAGAGGCCCATCTTTATTCCTTGTATCTGATCCCTAAACTGGCCCAAAGTCTCCTGAGCCCAGGAAACAGTAGGGGACGCCCAACAGCAGTATAAGGGCCCTAACTCTGTGTTTTGTCTATAAATACAGCTATCTGCTGTCAGAATAATACACACAAAATTAGGGTTTTGAGAAAGCAGAGTGGGGCGACAATACTGAGTGGGCGGCTACTGTCTCTGGGAGTTCTTATAGTTCGTTGTCCATCCAACATTGGGAACTGATCGGGATACAGTTCAGAAGATCTGAGCTGGAGTCAGTTTTTTGCAGGAAATCAAGTTCTGGCAGTTTCTGAAGAACGACCATAACTTCCTCTATAGAACTCGGATTTGGACAAAATAGGAGGCCACGGAAAGCTCTTTCAAAAAGTAAGAAGTCGTATTTCTGGCCAAAATACAAATGGAGGACGTTTGAGGCTTCAAACAAAGGATTGAAGTTGGCTGACTTGTTCAGCGACGAATTGATGAATTCTTAGGAATTCTTCAGGTATTTCTAACTCCAAGGTGCAACACTTAAATTTATAGGAGCATGCTAGGTTTAATCGATGTATGGTGAATTAAGATAATCCAAGAGACGATCCTCGGGCAAATCGAGTATTAATTAAGTTTAATATTCCTTCAATTGGTATCAAAGTCCGATTAATATGTGCGTTGTTTTTGGCTTGATGCTGTTGTTCTTCGTGGTCTGTTGATTCGTGGTTTACGTCGTTTTGACGTTGTAATTGTTTTTCCACCACGAGAAAATCCGTGGTTAGATTAGAATTTCAGTAAATTGTACTTTATTTTTCGGTTGTAATCTGTAATTATGGTAAAAAGAGATGAAGACGACGACGATCAGATGGAGAACGAAGAACAGGTTTTTGGAGTGGATGAACAGGTTTCAGGCTGTGCTGCACTCTGGTCCGCGAACTGCTGCACTCTGGCTTCCGAGCTACTGCACTCTCCCTCTGAGCTGTCTTGGCCCTGGTTCTGAGCAGTCTGGGCTTCGGCTCTGGCTCTGTGCAGTCTGGGCTTCGGCTCTGGTTCTGAGCACTCTGGGCTTCGGCTCTGGCTCTGAGCAGTTTGCGCTTCGGCTTTGGTTATGAGCACTCTGGGCTTTGGCTCTGGCTCTGAGCAGTCTGTGTTCTGGCTCTGGAGATATTTCAGCTCTGGCTCTGAGCGGTATGTGCTCTGGCTCTGGAGATGTCTTAGCTCTGGCTCTGAGCGTATGTGCTCTAGCTCTGGAGATGTCCCATCTCTGGCTCTGAGCGGTATATGCTCTGGCTCTGGAGATGTCTCAGCTCTGGATCTGGAGCAGTCCGTGCTCTGGCTCTGGAGCAGTCCGTGCTCTGGCTCTGGAGAGGTCTCTGCTCTGGCTCTGAGCGGTGTTTGCTCTGGTTCTGAGTGGTGTTTGCTTTTGCTCCGAGCAGTCTCTGCTCTGGCTCTGAGCGGTGTTTACTCTGGCTCCGAGCGGTCTCTGCTCTGGCTCTGAGTGGTCTCTGCTCTGTCTTTGAGCGATCTCTGCTTTGGCCTCTGGAGTTATCTCTGCTCTGGCCAGAAGCTGCCGCTGCTATGTTTCGCCGAGGCTGCCGAGAAAATGGCGCACGTATCTCGAAGCTAACCCTAGTTTTCAAAGACGGGCCTGATGGAGCTATTTCGGGCAGTGTTTACATTTTTTAGTTTTTATTCTCTGTTTCAAATGTAATAGATTAGAATTGGGATTCCACAAATGGGTCACGAAGAACTTTATTTCTTTTATTCTGTTCTTTGCATGTCGTGGTGTTAATCCTTTATGCTCTTTGCATGTTATTTCTGTCTTTGCTTGTTAATATGTGTTTATTAACTGCGCTTAGACAAGCATGCTAGGTTTTTCGTTTTCTTAAGCATGTTTTAGAATTCTGCGAGCATATTTTACGTGTTGCGTTCTAGAAGAGCATGTTTAGGATTATGTGTTGAGCATAATCAAACATTTTGAAAGAAAAAGACTAAGCTGTTTTAATAATTTTTATGGTGTTTAAAAATTATTTTAGACCTCCACAAGCGGTCTCAAGACAAAGTGATTGAGATTGTGAGTAAACGTCCACACGATCATGGCTTACTTCATGTTTGATTTCACGAGTTTGTCGAGTTGAGATTTATATTAAAAATATTTAAATCCATTTAAGTAGTGAGAGTTATACGGTAAACGTCCACACGATCGTGGCTTACTCGTATGATTTTCATAAGTACTTTAGAGGATGGATTTAAATAAGATAACCAAGAAAGATTAAGGTGGGGTGATTTTAATCAAGCATTTAAGTCGTTTATCCTTATTATATGTTTTGCTCAACTAATTATGTGATGCAATTGAGAATTGAGGTTGTTAATTCCGTGAGTAGGGAGCATCCGCCGCTTAGGACCTTTACTAAAACTTTACGACATTCATCGGGACGTTCGGCTGACGTCCCGGCTCATGATTTTGAGGTTCTCAAGCCTGCAATATTGGATGATAGGCCGTGTCTCTCTATTTCCTCTGCTTTCCGGCAACAACAGCTCAAATCCTTTCAGAATGCCATTCATGGACGTGTTTTTCTCCGCAAAGGCGATTCACCGAGATTTGTGGTGGATCTTTATTTGGAGCTCTCTAGTTTATGGAAACCGTCGACTTCGTGGCAGGTCATCCCGCTCGGCAAAGCTTATGTCACCTTGAAGTTCTCGTCTTCTGAAGACTATGCTATTGCTTTCGCAAAGTCTGCTTGGCGTCTGCGTGTGGGGATTCTCTTTCTTCAGGCTTGGACTCCCAATTTCAACCCTGACAAGATTGTTTCTTCCACTGCTCAGGTATGGGTCCGAATCTTTAATCTCCCGCATGAGTTCTAGCATCCTAAAGTTCTCACTGTTATAGCTAGGCATGTTGGTACCCCTATTCTTGTTGATGGCATGGGTTCTCTTTCTTCAGGCTTGGACTCCCAATTTCAACCCTGACAAGATTGTTTCTTCCACTGCTCAGGTATGGGTCCGAATCTTTAATCTCCCGCATGAGTTCTAGCATTCCTTTGTTGTGTTTTTGTAGCAGCCCATAGTCGAAAGATGGTTGCTCGAGAGATGTTGAACTTCAATTGTGCTTTCTTGTACCTGCCTTTACTTGGCTTCTCATCCTTACTGCCTTCGAGGATAAATTGCACCACTTGATTCCTCTTTTGTGTTGTTAGATTTGTACACAT
The DNA here is from genome assembly GCF_028751815.1 of Salvia miltiorrhiza. NCBI lineage: Eukaryota > Viridiplantae > Streptophyta > Magnoliopsida > Lamiales > Lamiaceae > Salvia > Salvia miltiorrhiza. The sequence goes on from NC_080391.1 coordinate 39,814,362, forward strand.
TGTGTAGTAATGTTTGAAATTTGTAAATGCATTTATGAGAGAGAGGCTGAATTGTTAATGCATTTATAGGAGGTGTTTTTAGAATTTTGGTGGGAACACCAAATCTATAAAGTGGCGGCAGTTCCAAATTTTAATCAATGAAATTGCTTTTGTTTCCAATTGCTTTTGTATCTCACTGAAACCATTTGATTAGCTGGCGGCCTCTCCATTTAAAAAAAGCAACGTTTTTTTTATTATTAATATTTGAAATTTTAATATTTTAATTAAAATAGTTTAATTAAAATAATGCAATTAAAATTATTCATATTTTAATTAAAGTTTTTCTACAAAAAAAAGTAAGAATAAACAAATAGAATAACAAACTAATCACTTTTCACTTTATTACCTACTACAATTAAATAACTAAACACACTTTTCTTAATTCTCGTGCCCGAAAAAAAGATCTCAGGGACGGAGGGAGTATATTTTATACACATCTTCCAATTATTTATTAAAACTCGTGTCTTCCACTCCATCATACAATCTTTGTGGACGGAGCGAGTATTAAGCAATGTTAAACTAATATCAAACGTAATCAAAGGTAATCATAGATAAAAAAAGAAAAAAAAAGTCAAAACTAAAATGCATAAATCAGTTTGAAAAATAAATTGATCAGGCCTTAATCTGAAAAATGAAAATGCATAAAATGAAGAGTCAATATATGAAAATAGTCATTTTCTTTTAGTAAACTTAAAATTTATCAACTCAAATAAAAACTTTAAAAATCATCCATTTTTTGTGTTAAATAACTAAAATGCCCCTAAGATTAAAATTAAAAAAAATACCCACCCCTAATCCTATCTATCCTCTCGGTCTCTCTCTCTCTCACTGTGAACTCTCTCTCTCTCTCTCGATCCCTCTCGATCATTTGTTCTCAAAATTGAAACTAGTAAGTTTCTACAAATCGACAGGTATCAAGTGTGATTTGTTAAGGTGTTATAATGAATTTTGAGTTGCAAATTTAGCCAAATCTTTTGCACTCCATGAAAGGGAAATTAATCGAATTTTAGCTCAATCACACGTACTATTAAGTTAGTGGCTTTCATGATCGCGAATGCACTTCTTTTCTTCTTTTGTTTTTCCTCCCGTCGCGAGTAAGTAAAGTGTGAATTAAAATCTCGAGCTAACAATGTTAATCTCTCTCAATCTGCACTCTCTCTCTCTCTCTCTCTATGGAACGCATTAGTGCGTGTTTTGTGCGGCGGTGAATCAGACTAGGCAGATCGGAATTCGGAATGCATTATAAAACGAGCTACATGTCCTTTTGGATAACTTCTTGTGGCATGGGATTGAAAATTAATTAATGTTCTTGAATTTATGACTAAATCCATGAATTTACAATTTAATGTTCTTGAATTTACAATTAAATATATGAATTCACAACTAAATATTCTTGAATTCACAATCAACTCTATTGCTGGTTGTGAATTCAAATTTTAAAATTTGAATTCATAACTAGTTATTTTGATTGTGAATTCAAACTTTAAAATTTAAATTCACGACTACTTGAATTCACAACCAAAATAAATCATGATTGTGAATTCGAGTTTTAAAGCTCGAATTCACAATTAGTTGTTTTGGTTGTGAATTCGAGAATTCACAATCAATTTGATGAATTCACGGCTGAATTACTAGTGTTAGTTGTGAATTCGAGTTTTAAATCTTGAATTTACAACCAACTCTATTGCTAGTTGTGAATTTAAAAATATTGTTTTTAGTTGTGAATTCAAACTTTAAAACTCAAATTCACAATCAAAATAAATTCTGGTTGGAAATTCGACTGGTTGTGAATTCACAATCAAAAAATTATGGTTGCGAATTTCACTAGATTGTGAAATGCGGGAATTTTTTAAAGTGTGGTGTTTAAAGGGGTAAAATGGTAAGTGTGAGTATTTTTTAAAGTTTTTATCTTAGTGAATAATTTTTAAGTTTACTAAAAGAAATAGGCTATTTTCAAAATTCACTCTAAAATGAATTTGAAAATAAAATTAATCGATCCAATTAAACAAATCCAAATACTGTGAATGCATATTATGAGGCGCAACCTTTTAATGCATAAAACTAATACTGGTGAATGGGGATTCAAACCCGTGATCTTTACATTTGAGGCGCGAGTTCAAATCACTTAAGCTAACTGCTCAAATGATAAATGAGGCACGAATTTAGTATATATTGTTTATGGATCGAACTGGGTCAGGTGCAACTCGGTTGCACCCAAGACCACCTGAAAGAAAAATCATGACCAACTTAGAAAAACTTCACTATATGTTTACATTGAAGTAAATGGACAAAACAAAACAAACAATAATACGCACAAAAAAGATAGCTACTGCGGACTCAAGGTTTCTCATGAACAATGATCTGTCCCCGAATGAGAATCTGCTTACGAATAAATGTCCAATTTCAAAGTTTCATGACAAGTTAATGCCAAATTTCTGAATTTACCCTTATAATCAATGCAAAATTTTTACTTATTTAATTTTCTATGCAATAATCAAGAGTAAAATTAAGAATGTAAAATACTTTCTTGATATATAAATTTTCACTGTTGAAGATATTTATTCAGGGACTGATGAAATACTTACTTAAAAAACAAAAATATATCTACTACCACAAGAATATAGTATTGACAAAACATATACAATGAAATATATCAAAAATGACCTTGGGATCATTACTCCCAGAAAAAAGCCCAACAAGATTTTCATTTCCATCACATTATTAGTGTAGGGACGTCCTTAAATGATAATTAGTACCTATGCTCACAAATTAAATATTCTCCCAGTGCCGACCTACCTGTGACCAGATTAATAAACTCAAAAGAAATATAGCTGTAGTGAGGCAAGTAGGAAATAATTTTGGTCATTTATCACATTCTCATGATCACAAGATCCCCAAAAAAGGAAAAGAAAAATATATATATATATTGACTTCACATGATGAAGCAAACAACATTCAAGTCAAGAAAAATAAAAGCATTATCTACACCATTCTTGTCTAACAATTCATTGGCAAGAAAAGAAATCACAAAAATTTCAAGAAAAATAAACCATTACCAATCCGTTGTTTACACCTACTTCCTTGAAATTGGCCGATATGGGGGCTGCTAGGACCATCCATCAGCAGGATATGATCGGTTCACATAATTAATAGTAATGATCATCTACCAATACTAAAATCAAATAAATTCAACAATAGTTAGGGGAAAAAGCAAACAACATAAATGGATGTAACTGCATGCACATGAATCTAGTGACCACATGCCCGCTCTTCCTAGTTCACTCTCCATGAAGAATATAAGGCGAAATAACTTTGTGAAAAACCAACACATGGCTCACACTCTAACCAAGTCTCCCACCAAGACAAGACCTCTGCCACAAACTTCCACATTCCCTCCTAAGATAAAGGAATTCGTGCAGATATGCCATACCTATCCCTCGGCACATCCTGAGAAGATGTCGGTGCAGTCTTATCCAGTAGCGATAGGGACAAGAGGTACAGTTGGATCACTCATCACGCGGGAGATAGAGTTCTTTAGCCGCCTTCAGTTAGGCGCTCGTAGCGGCTCCAACAAGCCCCTACGCCAGCTTGCTCCGTCTGGTGATCAGTTGTCAAGATCCAAGTGTGAATTAGCTACCAGTGTTCCTGAGAAAAAGAAGAGAGCTAGCAACAGGCTCATACCGAGCATGTGTTCTATGGTAGAAGTAGCAGAAAGCAAACAGCCTAAAACAACTCCAGGGTTTGCTTACAGGAGTCTCAAAGCTGATGTTAAGAGGTCACAGTCACAAACTTAGCTGAAGCTTTCAGATAGTTTAGAGAACCCAAGCTTCTTTAGACGATTTGTTATCGGGTTTGTCCATGCTTTTTCTGGATTTCCACATTTTATGTCAACAATTTCAACTAGACCAGGACTCCTTCTACTAGGTTTTTGTCTTATAGGAGTTCCATCTAACGACATATTATCAGCTGCGAGCATTGGAATATGATGACTTCTTCCAGTGCGATGCTTTGTCTTCCTTGCAGGTTCAGGGCATTTACCACTTTTGGTATTGACTGCAGCACTGCAGCTTGCTTCGTTAATTGATGTTCGAGAATTCAGTTTTCTAGGAGCAACGTCACTGGCTGAAACAGCGACAGAAGTACACAGGGAAGGTGCCTTAGATGCTGCCTTTGCTGATTCTATTTCTCTAGACATCAGAGCACTAATTTTCCCAGTTGTACCTACTTTGACAGATCCACCTCCACCTCTTATGGCTTCTAACGTCTGAACCATAGTGATCCTGCTAGTATAAAGACTCAGTAGGAAATTTTTTCCAAATGAACTTTCTTTGACTTTATATGTTCAAAGTTTTATCAGATCCATCTGTTCAATATCCTGAAAGAAGGAACATCATAAGCACATAAGTCAAAAAATCATGTAGCAAATCCAGAAACATGATGTTCATCATAACAATGTTAAGAAAACCAATGCAAAAAAGGCAAATGCTCAATGCTCTTTATTGTAGTGATTAATATAGAATATCAACTTGACTCGTAAATGAGGATAAATTATTTTCAATTTTATCTTTTATTATCCAAATATAACAATCCTTGATATGTTAGAATAGGAAGCACTGTCTTCATTTACTTCTTATGGTGATGGGATGTTAAATATGGTGTAATTGTTTCAATCATATACTGCCATCTATTCAAATCATCTTAATGCTAGTTATATATAGAGAAATATACTACACATGAAACCAAAGCTTATACAATCTCTTATACCTTGATCATCAAACACGAGACTTGTAAAACTCAAAACCACACAAAACTGACAAACCATCAACCTATTCGGTGAAATAGGATTCATTGCTCTCATACAAGTTCCACAACTTTATAAGCAAGAAAGTGACTAGGGTCCCCACTAACCTCCACACTTCTATCTCCCCCAACAATAGTACAAGAGGAAACATGAAATAATACCACATCCACACAACGGATTGTTAGACAACAAAGGAACTCAAAAAATGAGATCAGTAATGAGGCATCAGCAATTTTGAGGTACGGCTAATGTCGTTTGTTTGAGTGCTAAGCCTACCTCCCTAGATGCAGATAATCATGATAAATGCTAAAGCTGCCTCTCTAATACAACATACCATCCCTTTCATATGTAATCACATCCATTTCATCGTAACATCTCACAACCATCACAACCAAATCCTTTTAATGCAAAGAGTCTCACTAGGGAGAGAGGAGGAGAAACACTTGGATGGGCTCATAACCATAGGTGACTCCTCCTCAGTCCTCATAAAAAGAACGTAAGGTAATGAATGCATTGAGTTAAATGTTTTCAGATGAAATAATTCCATATCTATTGAACCACAAGCACCTAAACCTGCTGCGTCGTTTTCACAATAATTGATTTCACCGTGATAACCATAAATTAGTAGTCTTGACCATTAAAATAGACGAGGCAGAAGCCAACCACCACAAACCCCTCAATCTACAAACAAATAGCTAATCCAACATACGAAAACATCAATTACGGACAAATTCTCTTATTCCTAAAAAGCTATAATCAGCAAAGATCGAAATAAAAGAGGAGCATAGCACGAATAACAGCAACAACAAAAAAAATCGATCGGAAGAATCATCTAAACTGATAATTTATGAGCACAATGAGCACGAAAGGGGGTTTAAAGGATCACAACATTTAACATTGACTCACATGAATAGTTAAAGTTTACCAGTTAAACGCATTATCTGGATTAGGAAATGAAAATCCACAAGAGAGCTTCAGATTGTCGAAATAAAATCTGAATCTTGAAAATGTAGTTCAGTATCGCTCTCGAGATTTTTTTAATTCTTTTTTCTATATTTGAAGCCCTCAATCAATCTTCTTCTCTTCTTCCGTTTGATGACAACGGTTTAACAAATTTAGGAAATTATTATGATTCAGGCTTTCACGGCTTCAAACTTCTGTCCCACTCCCACCCACGTCTTTTTTTCTTTTCTTTTCTTTTTCTTTTTCTTTTTTTCTTTTTCTTCGTTCTGATTCTCATTTTCAAAGAGTCTTTTTTTTTAAATAAATATCACGAAAACCCTTGAACTATACCCACTTTATCAAAAATACCCTGAAACTTTCGAAATGTTCTCTAAACCCTCAAACTATCAGGTTTTTATCAAATATATCCCGCATTTATTTTTCGGTTACCAAAAACGTTATGTGCCTCGACGGATGCTACAATGTAATTTATATTCTATTTTTTTAAATATGACATGGAAAAAACGACTTCGTTTCGTACTATATTCTACCGTGTTTATCCCTAATTATATGTTATTAACATGAATTTCAAACACGATAGGAGTCAATTTTAAATTTCAGAGTGAATTATTTTTAAATGATATGGTACGAAATGACGTCGTTTTTGCCATTGCATTTAAAAAAACAGAATATAAATTATATTGTGGCATCCGGCGAGCCACATCATGTTTTTGGTGACCGAAAAATAAATACGGGATATATTTGATAAAAATCTGATAGTTTGAGGGTTTAGAGAACATTTCGAAAGTTTCAGGGTATTTTTGATAAAACGGCTATACTTTAGGAGTTTTTATGATATTTACCCTTTTTTTTATTCTCTCAATATTTTTCCTCCATAATACTCCCTCTGTCCCATTATTTATGGGACTTTACTGTTCGGCACGGAGATTAAGAAAAGTAGAATTAAGAGAATTAGATGTTTAATGTTATTTCAATTCACACACACGCACTCACACACTCACATACACTCTCTCTCGGCCTCCCCCTGTCCTCTAGTTCCGCCGCCGCCTCCTTCGTCCTCCAGTTCCGCCGGGCTCGCGGTGAAGAGACACCACCGCCGCCGCCTCCGTCGTCGGCCAACTCGACTCACCAGCAAACAAAAATCGAAACCAAAATCAACCGTCTCCTCTCAAATGCACAAATCCACAAGTCAAAAAAATCAAATACCAAAATCCCCAAACCAAAAAATCTCCAAATCGACAAAAATCAAGAGGTGGCAAGCCCTCGCGCCGCCGCGACCTCGTCGAAGAAGGCAAAAATCAAGAACAAAAAGTTTGTTCATCACCAATCAGCCTATTGAGATAATAATCAGAAACAAAAAGCTAGTTCATCACCAATTTGTTAAACTCGATTCACCAGCAAAAAGCGAAACAAAAATCAAAACAAAATTAAACCCAAATTTTAAAGACAAAAGAGATCTGCCGAAATTCACAAACGAAATCTGAAAAAAATCAAATCTGAAAAATCCCAAAACCGCGCCGCTGAACGGCGCAAAGCCGACGAGGGTGGGAGCGGAGAAAGCAGAAGGCGCTGGAGAAAGGAGTGAGGCCAAAGATGTCGGCTATTGGTAGCAGCGAGCAAGCTTCTTCTTGTCGGCGACGCCCCTTCCTTCGCAAGCTTGAAGCTTTCTCGGCCGCGGTCATTTCTCCGCCGCGGGCTTCTTCTCTGGAGGCGGCGGCGTGAAGCTGGCGGAAGATGAGAGACAAAGAGAGAGAGAGCGGAAGATGAGAGACGAAGAGAGAGAGAGAGAGCTAAACTTGAAATGAGTATAATTAGGGAGAAATGTAATTAGGCAGTAATTAGTGAATAAATTAAACTTTAAGTGAACCCTTATTATTTCTAAAAGTAGAAATGTGCCATGTAGGTTGGGACAACCCAAAATGGAATACGTGCCATGAATAATGGGACGGAGGGAGTAGCTTAATACAAATGATCCAACATCGGTCCTTGAAAGTGTACATTTGTATACTTTAGGGTGAAAATTGGTATACCCATTTATTATAAAATACTCCTTCTGTCCCATTTATAACGGCTTCCTAACCTTTTTCGTCATTAGTAATGACTCATTCCAAAAAAGAAAACTACTCTCTCTCACAAAAAGTTGTGGATTTCATCACTATCTATCACTTTTATCCTTTAATCACTCTTCTTCTTAATCTCCGTGCCCAAAAACAACGTGTCATTATTAACGGGACGGAGGGAGTATATAAATTATACAATTTTTATTTAGGATCTTTTTGTCCTTATATTAGGTCTGTCGATCGGTTCAGGACCGAAAATTTCGATTACTGAAAACCGAATTAGGCCAAATCCACTAACCGTTCCCAAACCGAAATTAGTGCTCGGTTACCCAATAACCAAATCGGTTATTTGGATATCTGAACACCTATTTTAAAAATAAAACTCACAGAAGGGAGTATATAAATTATACAGTTTTTATTTAGGATCTTTTTATCCTTATATCTAGGTCTGTCGATTGGTTCGGAACCAAAAATTTCGATTACCGAAAACCGAATTAGGCCAAATCCACTAACCGTTTCCAAACCTAAATTAGTGCTCGGTTACCCAATAACCAAATCGGTTATTTGGATATCCAAACACCTATTTTAAAAATAAAACTCACAGAAATTGCTACTTGGAGGTGTTCGACTCACAAAAATTGCTATTTGGAGGATTCGAACACGGGTCCCCAACAAATACAAGGCACTATTTATCCACTACACCAAGATACTTTCTTATTCTATTAGAACAATATAATTTTTTTTAACTAAATATCGATTAAAAAAAATAACAATAAATATAATTAAAACATATATTAAATTGTAAATTTACTAAAATTTGGTTATTTGGTTAACCCGAATCGGTTATCGGGTTAACCGATACCTGTAATTTTTAAAAATCTAATAACTAATATCGAACCGATAACCGAAAAAATCAGTTATTGGGTAACCAATCCCGAATGGTTCGGTTCGATTATCGGGTTATCCAATACCCAATATTCATTTAGACAGCCCTAATTATACAATCTAAAATACTACTTAATTTATCCCCCATAAATATGCCTAGGTGCTTCCGGCACTGATTTTAATGGAAACTTTGTTTAGAGTATTAATAATGGAGAAATGATCTCACATTAAGGTTATTGTCAAGTATATGTGGGTAAATAGTGTAAATTATGAGGGTAAATTGTGAAAATTATGTGTAGGGTAATGTTAAAAAATAGAGCGCCCATAAATTTGGGGGACGTACCAAAAATGAAAGATATGTCTAAATTGAGGAATAGAGGGAGTATATGCTTTATTCAAATTCTAAAAAACATTAAGATAACAAAAATGAGGAAGCATAAAGTGATCAGCTGTTCCACCATCCCTCACAAATTCTAGGGAATTTTTCCACCACCTAAACCCTATATCCCCATCGAGCAGTGATGTGACCATCGTCGGCCATTGACTGTTGTAGCGTTGAGAGTTTATCTTTACTATAGTGCGCCGTTGTCGCTCTACGGATTATTTAAACCACTAATGCTCAACATGCGGTAGACTTCCACTATAAAAAATCACAAGACTAGCGACTGAAAATTCCATCTTAAAAGTCCATTTTTTCGTCGCAAACATGATGTTGTGACAGATTTGTGACTGATCGCGGATGACACTAAAATCGAGATCGTAAAATACTCTAATGACTGATTTTATTTTTAGTCACAAAATTTTTGTTGGACTTGAGACAAAAATTATGTCGCAGACCAGCGTGTTGTCATCATCTGGTGATTGCAACAGAGTCTGTGACTAAATATTCTATCGTTGTTTGCAACGTCTATTTTCATTGTTAGTTTTGTCAATAGGCGTTGCAACTACTGATAGAAGGAGGTAAGCTTGCGACGAAAAATTTCGTTACAATATTTCCCAGTTATTTTTCAGATTTGTTCTGTTTTATTTTATATTCAAGTTGATATTAATTCTAAATTTGGTACATAATATATTATATTTTCTTGTAACATAATTAAATACTAATTAAAATATTTTTATAATATATAGAATATAGTAGTACCTCGCAATGAACAATCATCAAAGTTTGCTAGTTAACAAACTAAGTTTAATAGTAGGTTTAAAGTCTAGCTTCCTAAAATAATGACAATCACAAGGGTGGTGGATTCTTCTAAGCTAGCCTCTCTTGCTTGCACCTCCTTTTGTATCTGAGCATCTCTAGCTTGGACATAAGCCACCACCAGGGCATGCATCTGAGCCTCGTAGTCCTTCATATTCTTAGTTAAAACTATATCAAATTTGATGCTCTGAGCTAAGATTGGCTCTTTTGTCGGATCAAGAGGTGGAGGTGTAACAACACCCACACTGGGGGGTGCGGAAGCCGGCCTGGGCCAGGCACGCGCTCGCCCTTCCCCCCTCCCCCCCCCCAATGCCGAGCTTCCTTCTTCCCATGCCCAGCCCGACGCAGAGATGATTTATGTGGGGCGCGTGTGAAACACGCCCCAATCAAAAGTTCGGCCACTAAAATTAAAAAATAAATAAATAAATAATCGAATTTGCAACAGATAGAATTCAGAAACCATGGAAGATGGTTGAGCTAAATTCTTTTATTTTATTTTTCTTTTACCTATTTTATTCATACTTTATAAATTGCCTCTCTTCCATGAACCTATTTTATTCATACTTTATAAATTGCCTCTCTTCCATTCACTTTCATACCCTCTTCACATTCGTCTTCTTCTTCTTCTTTTTATTTATTTCATATTTTTTGTGCAAAAATCATGGAAGATGGTTGAGCTAAATATTGGAGCAATCACTACCAAAATCCCTCTCTCGGCAATCCAAATTCTCCCAAGAATGCTATCTCGCAATTCTCTCAATCTTCTAACGCTTTTCAAAAGGCGGGTCTTGAAGGAATAAATTTGAACGCTCAATTTGCGGCGACGACCGACCCCAAGGTGGAGGAGATAGCCTCCATTCTGCCGTCTACCAAACAAAGAGACGGCTACACCCCGGCGGAGACAACACTCGTGTGTCGTTTGTATGCGGAGGCCACATGCAACTCGATCAAAGGCGCTGACCAAAAAGGAGCATGCTATTGGGGCGATATCCTCATGAAATACAATGCTCAATAGCCCCCAGGCATGATCCAACGTGATGTGAGACAAATAAACTCTCACTTTCAACGCGTCCAAAAAGACGTGAAGTTGTGGGAAGCCATCTACGACAAGTGTTGGGAAAATTGGGGCTCCGGCATGAGCTACGAGCAAATCACCACCCAAGCAACACAAATGTATGCTTTCGAGCACGAGTGTATATTCAAGTATCCTCATGCGTGGCATGTGCTTCACGAATGTCAAAAATTCGTGACGATTGGCGAGGATGTTCACTCCTCCAAACGGTTAAAGGTCTCGGATGGTTGATAAACATGCATTTTTACCTCTTAGTGTGTCATATTTGATGGTTAGTCATGAGGTTTTTGTGTGTTTGATGGTTTATTTTGAGCTTATATTGGTTTTTGGTCAAGAACTTGTCACTCGCTTGTGTTTGAACGTATTTTCAGAAATAAAGAAGAAGAATTTGGAAGATTTGGCTGAAATACAAGTTGTAGTTCATCTCGAGAGGAGTTCGTGAGCGCAAACGGTTTGTAAATCGGAGTTCGGACGAGGGAGAACGAGCCAAAACAAAATCACTGCGCAAGGCCGCGCGAGGTCGCGCGGTCCAGGCGCGCGGCCGCGCGACCCGGCCGCGCGACGATGGCAGAAGTTGCTGGACTGCTCACGCGGGCACAGCGCGCGGGCGCGCGAGAAGGCCGCGCGAGCTCGCGCGGTCCAGACATGCGGCCGCGCGACCCGGCCGCGCGAAACGCCGAGTTCCGCCCAGTTTTTCCGATTTTTCACTAAAAGCGCGTTTTTGGAGTATTTTCGGGCTTAGACGACCTAGGGCTCATAAATACCATCTTTTAGCTTATCCCAGACACCTTTTATCATATTCTGACTTTTCCTGAGAGCTGTGAGACACGGAGCAAGAGCAAGACTGAAGAATCTCGACTTCTCTACGGTTTTTCATTGTTTAATGTTCATTAGTTTTATTGAGATTGTGATTGTTAGTCATATGTCTATGTGTGGCTAAATCCCTTTTTCCCAGGGTTTAGGGAGTAAACATGATTCGAATTTCTGACTGTTGATTTAATTAATTGAGATTTATATTCCTTTCTATGTTCTTGTTATAATTGCTTGCTTTATTGCTTGATCACCAATTTAGCATTATCATAGGTTTTAATTTGAGATCGGGAGATGATAATTATAACCTGAACTAAGAACATAGAACACATTTATTCTAATTCTAAAGGGAATTAATAATTGTGAGGGCGTTAATCCTAGGAACTTTTAGGAGTTACATGTTAGAAGTGTGATCCAGGGATGGTAGCCTTGCATGTAATCAACGATTTGTATGCCACGGGAGTGGGTATGAATTAACTTTGAGATTGCCTTAGGAATTATCTCATTAATTGAATCAAACGTGTTAGTTAGGAGAATCTGTTGAAACCTTTGCCTTGGGAAACTCTCTTTCTTCTGTTACTTCGCATTTTCACAGCTTGATTTCTTTTTAGTGTTTCTTTATTTCAATTTAAATTTGTTTTCCAAAATCAAACCTTTACAATTCGGTTTTCCAGATAGAGTAAAGTAATTAAGAATAGGCATTGATAACAATTAGTCCCTGTGGATTCGACCTTGTCACTGCTATACACAATTGCACCCGTACACTTGCGGCGTGTTAATAAAATAGCGAACAAGTTTTTGGCGCCGTTGCCGGGGACTGATTTTTATCAGTACTATTCTGTTAATTGTTTGATACTACTCTGGATTTTTTTTTTTTTCTGTTATTTATTTTTCTGTTCTTTATTTTTCCTGCGGTTCTGATTCTTGCGTTGGAGTTTTCTAGGTAGTGCATGAACACGCGATCTCAGAAGCTTCCTCTTGAAGATTTTGATCCTGAGATTGAAGCTACGCTCCGCCGCAAGAACAACCAAGCAAAGCAAAATAATTTGGATTCTATGGCCACTGCGGAAGAAGTCCGTGCGTTGAGAGAGCAGTTGCAGGCAGTGTTGGATGCTCAAAAAAATGCTGCCGAGCATAAACAGCCGCCTATTGATGAGGCATTTACTCCACTGTACCAGTACCAAGAGCCACCCAGAGTCAACGCGACTAACTTCGAGCTAAGGACTGGGCTGATTACCATGGTACAACAGAACCAATATGGAGGTAGTGCCATAGAGGATCCAAATGTGCATCTGAGACAGTTTCTGGAGTTATGCAGCACTATAAAGATGAATGGCGTAGCAGATAACATTATTCGCCTTCGTCTATTTCCCTTTTCACTGCGGGACAAGGCCAAGTCATGGTACCATACTCTGCAATTGGGTGCCAATCCAGCATGGGAAGACTTGGCACACCTGTTTCTGCGAAAGTTTCACCCTCCTGGTCTCACTTTGAAGTTGAAGATGGACATCGTTCAGTTTCAGCAATTTGAAGGTGAATCATTAGCAGAAACATGGGAACGATATCAAGAGAAATTGAGGAAGTGCCCGTCCCATGGCTTTGATGAAGGGACTCTAGTCGTCATGTTCTACAATGCTTGTGGAGAGCGCACGAGGATGTTCATGGACACAGCAGCTGGAGGCTCCCTACTCAAGAAGGGGAGCGCAGAAGCGATGGAGATCATAGAAAGTATGGCAGCTACCAGCTATCAATGGCCGTCCGAGAGGGAGCAGCTGAAGAAAGTTGCTGCAGCATCCAGCTCAGATCCCCTGGCGATGATCTCGACTCAGCTGGCAGAGCTGAGCTCAAAAATTTCAGCAATGTCCATGGGAAATCTTGAACCAGCTGTGGAGGATCTGACAGGCGTAGAAGACGCCAACTTCATTCATGGGAGGAACTTCGGGAATTTTCAGCATGGGCAACAGGGTGGATACAATAGTGGACAACAGTTTCATCATGGAGGGCGTCCACATCCCAATTTGGCCTATGGGAATCCCAACAATGCAATTCAACCTCCACCAGGCTTCTCTGTTACGAATGGAGTCATCAATGATGAAAAGAAGCCTAATTTGGAAGAGCTGATGATGAAGTTCATCTCCAAGGCAGATGAGAGAATGGAAAAGCTGGAGTCCAATGCCGTTGCTGTGGGGACTCAAATGAAGATGTTCGAGACCCAATTGGGCCAAATAGCCACAGCCGTCAACAAACTCCAACAGTCGGGCAACCTCACAAACAATGCCAAGGTGAATGCAAAGGAGCAGTGCATGGCCATTGGGTTAAATAGTAAAGGCACCTCTGATTGCAGCCATGGATCTCGTGAGATGGAGAAACCAGAGCTATCGTGGAGAGTCTGGGAGGAAGGTCGACGACTTCCACCTCATCTGCGTCCTCCTGGGTGGATGCCGTTTCCCCAGCGTCATTTTAAGATGGTTGATCTGCCGAGCGGGACTACACAGGAAGGGGACATGACGGAAAAAGATGAGAGTGCACGACTGATTGAGAAAAAAAACTGAGGAGGTCACTGTTGAGGTTTCTGGCAGAAAGAAGGAGGAAAAGCAGAAAGCTACTTCGCCAGCAACTGTGACTATACCATTCCCTCAGCGGCAGAAGAAAGAGAGGATGAAAGAGCGGCTCTCTAAGTTTTTAGAGATCTTTAAGAAGGTGAACATCAATATTCCGTTGGTGGAGATGTTACTAGAGATGCCGCAATATGCCAAATTTCTCAAGGACATAGTCTCACGAAAGAAGAAGTTGGGAGAGTTTGAGACGGTGAATCTCAATGAAGAATGCAGCGCAATCTTGCAGAGGAAGCTGCCGGCGAAGGTCAAAGATCCGGGCAGCTTCACACTTTCCTGCAATATTGGAGGCCAGCATTTCGGAAGGTCACTCTGCGACCTGGGGGCGAGCATAAATCTTATGCCTCTATCTGTTTTTCAGCAGCTGGAAATTGGAGAGTTGAAGCAGACATCAATGAGGCTGCAGATGGCGGACAGGTCGGTCACCTACCCTCGTGGAATTGTGGAGAACGTACTCGTGAAGGTGGGGGATTTTATTTTCCCTGTAGATTTTGTGGTTCTAGACATTGAGGATGAGAACAAAATTCCGCTGATTTTGGGGCGCCCGTTCCTTGCAACGGGAAGAGCTTTGATTGATGTGGAGAAAGGAGAGCTCACACTGCGAGTTCATGATGAGAGCCGAACTTTCCATGTCTATGAACCATGCTACATCCACAAAGATGAAGCGCCAAAGAAAGCAAAAGATCCGGGCAAGGTAAGTGTTGATGTTTTTAATACATTTGATGCGGATCCTTTTTCTTGGCAGGACCCAGGTGATCGGAAGTTTAAAGGAGGAGTGTTGGTTGAGAAGCATGAAGCAGGGAGAAGCTGTTCGCAGCACTGCTTGTACCAGCGTCCTTGATGAGTTTGCTGTTCGGTCGAGCTAACGACGTTAAAAATAGCGCTTATTGGGAGGCAACCCAATTTCTGGTTAGTTTGTTCCTTTTCGCTTGTTTGTTTGTTTGTTTGTTTTCGTGCCCCACAAATCCTTTTCAAACTTATTCTCCTTGGTGGTGAATAAGTTTGGGGGGATGTGTCTTTGTGGGTGCATTTTTCTTTTTGGTTGTCTTTGTTTGTGTCGTCGTTGAGTTTTCTTAGTCTTGCTTTGGTGGTTTCTTCGTGATGTTACCTTGATGATGATGTGAGTAGTGTAGAGTTTTGTGGATAACTGGTTCATGATGATTTCTGTTTAAAACTTGTGAAACTGCATGCGTTTGTGTTGATATTGTTGTGATTGAGCATGAATGATGAATGATAAGCATGGTCTTTAATGTGTTCGCAATCAATGAAATAAGCTGTGAGATTTGAGCCTTGACTGTCACTATTTTCCACAGTCTTATTTCTGTTTCCTGAGTGATCGTTCAAGCATGCTTGTTTCTCGCTAGAACTTGTCTTGGTTTCTCCCTCGAGGTCACATAGTGTGCTTAATAACTGAGAGATGATAGAAGGCCATCTTTGCTAGCCCATATATCCCATACTTGTCCTTTTACTCTATATGATCCTAGTTTCGCCCCTTTGAGCTTTTATTATCCATTTTATTTGGTTTAGCCGTGGGTGGGGAACTTGGAGTTTGTTACTATGGGAATGTTGGTTTGTGGAGGTGCGTGATCATGGTTTATGAACTTCGTCTTTGATTGAAAAAAAAAATCCTAGTATCCTACAAGTCTAAAAAAAAAAAAAAAAAAAAAAAGAAAAGAAAAGAAAAAAAAAATAGTGAGCAAAAGAATTGAAAAAATGGATACATAGGATGCATTAGAGAGACATAATGTTATGAGAAATAATTGTTGAGTTGTGATGATTTCTCGCATTGAAAAATCTGGTTTTGTGAGAGGTGGAAGATGGTATGGTTTAAGAATGTTATAAGGTTGGTGATCGAGCTACATTGAGGAGTATCTTTTAGTCACTCAGCCAAATTTATCCTACCTTACCAAAGAGCCTACATTACAACCTTCAATAAAGACCTTTTTGATCTTGGTTATAGGAGCACACATTTAGTGGTGGAGAGGTGAGACGATTGACAAGCTTATGGATGAGTACTTGTTTAGCTTGAACTGAGCGTATACACGTCCTTTTTGAATTGATACACTTGAGAGTTGAGAGTTCTTATATTCTTTATCTTTTTGGTGAGGATTGCAATTCATTGAGACCATAATTTGAGTTTGTCATGATTGTGATATTGTGATGATAGGAGATACAAATGCATGTTGGTATTTTGTTGACAAATCTGAAGTCATAATGTTATCCACTTTTCTCGGCGCTCTTGTTGATTCATTCTTGGTTCATCTTTGTTTTGTCCGAGGACGGACAATAGTTCAAGTTTGGGGGGTTGATAAACATGCATTTTTACCTCTTAGTGTGTCATATTTGATGGTTAGTCATGAGGTTTTTGTGTGTTTGATGGTTTATTTTGAGCTTATATTGGTTTTTGGTCAAGAACTTGTCACTCGCTTGTGTTTGAACGTATTTTCAGAAATAAAGAAGACGAATTTGGAAGATTTGGCTGAAATACAAGTTGTAGTTCATCTCGAGAGGAGTTCGTGAGCGCAAACGGTTTGTAAATCGGAGTTCGGACGAGGGAGAACGAGCCAAAACAAAATCACTGCGCAAGGCCGCGCGAGGTCGCGCGGTCCAGGCGCGCGGCCGCGCGACCCGGCCGCGCGACGATGGCAGAAGTTGCTGGACTGCTCACGCGGGCACAGCGCGCGGGCGCGCGAGAAGGCCGCGCGAGCTCGCGCGGTCCAGACATGCCGCCGCGCGACCCGGCCGCGCGAAACGCCGAGTTCCGCCCAGTTTTTCCGATTTTTCACTAAAAGCGCGTTTTTGGAGTATTTTCGGGCTTAGACGACCTAGGGCTCATAAATACCATCTTTTAGCTTATCCCAGACACCTTTTATCATATTCTGACTTTTCCTGAGAGCTGTGAGACACGGAGCAAGAGCAAGACTGAAGAATCTCGACTTCTCTACGGTTTTTCATTGTTTAATGTTCATTAGTTTTATTGAGATTGTGATTGTTAGTCATATGTCTATGTGTGGCTAAATCCCTTTTTCCCAGGGTTTAGGGAGTAAACATGATTCGAATTTCTGACTGTTGATTTAATTAATTGAGATTTATATTCCTTTCTATGTTCTTGTTATAATTGCTTGCTTTATTGCTTGATCACCAATTTAGCATTATCATAGGTTTTAATTTGAGATCGGGAGATGATAATTATAACCTGAACTAAGAACATAGAACACATTTATTCTAATTCTAAAGGGAATTAATAATTGTGAGGGCGTTAATCCTAGGAACTTTTAGGAGTTACATGTTAGAAGTGTGATCCAGGGATGGTAGCCTTGCATGTAATCAACGATTTGTATGCCACGGGAGTGGGTATGAATTAACTTTGAGATTGCCTTAGGAATTATCTCATTAATTGAATCAAACGTGTTAGTTAGGAGAATCTGTTGAAACCTTTGCCTTGGGAAACTCTCTTTCTTCTGTTACTTCGCATTTTCACAGCTTGATTTCTTTTTAGTGTTTCTTTATTTCAATTTAAATTTGTTTTCCAAAATCAAACCTTTACAATTCGGTTTTCCAGATAGAGTAAAGTAATTAAGAATAGACATTGATAACAATTAGTCCCTGTGGATTCGACCTTGTCACTGCTATACACAATTGCACCCGTACACTTGCGGCGTGTTAATAAAATAGCGAACAATGGTCGCCATACGACCACCTCTAGCGAGCCAAGTATCTACACAAGGCCCCAATGCCAAAAGGAGGCGAAGAAAGACAAAGGGAAGAAGAAGACGGAATCATCCGACGAGCAAACTCAGGCATGCGAGGCAATGGAGAACATGGTCAAGGTTATGGGCATCTTCTCCCAAGCCCAACGCGACCTCGCCGACGGTATCATCATAGGTAAAGATACCTCCAGCATGAACCCCGATGAGTTGGCTCACCACTTGAAGTTGGTGGAAGATATCAAGAAGCGCAACAATTTATGATAGATTGTAGTTTTTTTTATGATTTTTTAAATTGAAGTAATCTAGGACTTTATTTTATTGTAATGCGATTTTCAATTTCAATCAATGTAAGACTAATTTTGAATTTAAATGAAATTTATGTTATTAATTATACTGTTTAGAATTAATTGAAAATAAATATTAAAATTAAATCTAAATTAAAACAAAAGTTTAAGAGCCAAGGGGTTGGCTCACCAATGTTGGTTGTTGGATCACAATTGGGGAGGACCACTTTTAAGAACCAAGGTTGGCTCATTATTGTGGATGTCCTAAGCATGAGATTAAGATCTAATCACAAACACCCGCTTCTTAACTGACACGCCTCCCATCGCATCCACTAGTAACTTGTTCATGTTTACCTTATGTCACTCAGAGTCATCGCATCGCTCTGTAGCCTTGGCCATCACATTAGCCTATTTTGTAGTTTATAATACACAATAAGTTATCATTATGTATAGATACATAAAAATGATATTGCGATAACTTAGTATAGATATTTCATTCGTATGCATCTCGAGCTCTAGATAGGTACGTTCTCTACCATTCACATGCAACTTATTGTAGACTGCTCTATCCACTTGTTCATCACTAACTCATTGCTCTTTTTTCAATTCACACAAATTAATAAAAGTTAGCAAATTTAATGAAATTGAAGTGGTACGTACTAAATTAAAAATCACTTACCAATATTGCACCGTGGTGTAGAGCATTTTTCGACCCTTATCTATGGAAGGTGTTTTGTCATTAGTTAAGTAAGTTGTTTGGTCTATTTTATGTAGATTCCTTGTGAAATTGTGTTATGTAGTGGGTTAATTTGTCGAGCCAAGCTTAGTTTGTTATTGTTGGTGATTTAGGTACTCATGGTGTGAAGTAGAAGGAAATGATTGCCGAATGCGGATATTTTGAAGATGGAGCAAAGAAGAAAGTAAAAAGTGACTTTAAAGAAGGAAATTTCGGATTTTAGCATAATCTCAAGTCAGCCGTGGATAACTTGAAGAAAAATCAAATCTTGGAGAAGTCCAAGTCATCCGTGCATGGATGACCTCAGTTAACCGTGGATGACTCAAATGCACGCATCAAACAGAACCCTGAGGCATCCGCAGATGACCATGCCAATTTTTTAAAAATAGGTGGACGAAATTTTCTTTTAAAAGAGGGGGGAGGAACAGTTTTTCAGAGACCACTTTTTTCCCCATTTTATTTATCTTCCTTTGTGCTGCAACTTAGAGAGAATAGATTAAGATTTCACATTTGGAAATTTCATTGAAGACAATTTACACTTAGTATTGTAAGAATCTTCTTTCACTTTTCCTGCATTTATTTTATGGATTATTTTCACTTTTACTTGAATTTATTTTTGCTTGAATTACTTGACACAATGAACTAAATTTCTCATCTAGGGTTCAGGAAATTTGATGGAGAGTTAATTTACTAGACTAAACTCAAGACTTCTAATTCAGAGCTTTGGCATGCTCTGATACCACTCTGTCGCAGCCCGTCCTAGCTAGGGATAGCTAGGCCGAGTGATCCACGACTAGGGATGGGGTTAAAGAAGATGGGGAAGAAAGGGGCGTCATTTATAATCGTAAAACTTACTCATCTTAATAAAACTCATCATTTTTACTCATTATTAAATTGAGATTTATTATAAAAGAAAAAAGAAGAAAAATCCCTTGAAAGCACAGAGACGCAGACTAAGGGCACAAAGCTCAAAAAGAGAAAGAAAAACTACGGAGCAAACAAAAATTAATACATGAAATCATGAAAATCATCCATTTCATCCGACCAACGTCCCTGAACGACCTTATTCATTGCATTCATACTGGGCCTATTGGTAAGGTCGACCACAAACTCCCTTGGCTTGTATCCCATTTCCTCCGCATTTCTAAGTCTACTTTTAATACAGCCTTCCGGAATTGCATGTACAGACTCTCTGCCCTTTCCTGATCCCTTTGGACGGCCACGTCCGCGTTTCTGCTCTGAGAGTAACTGCATTCCTTGATTAACTTGCTCCTCTAACCGATTTATACGATTCGCAATATCCTCGGGAGCGGACTGCTTATCCCCATTCACCTCCTTAATTGGAGAATTAACATGCTGGCCCTTGAGACCTTCTGCCCCAACTACCAATTGCTGCTCTTCTCCAATCACGCCCGAAACTGAGGACTTATTAGCGTCACCCACATCCACATCGCCTACAACATCTGCAATGATCGTCTCTTCCTCTTCAGAGCTACACTCTTGGAGAGGCTTGTCATAAACCGAATTCTAGACCGGTTTCGCGATGGCCTCCAATAAATCTGGTCCTGTCATCGTAGCCGCATCCATCCCATGACTTGAATCCTCAATAGCAAGAACGGCAAAAACTATTGCCCTTAGTAGGAGAAGTTGCCCTCAAAGCCGGAGAACCCACAACCGAATATTGCCTTTAAGAACGTCATTTTTACTCATTAATGCTTAATAAAATAGTCTAATGAAAGACAACGTAAAACTCAATTAAAGCATTAAAGAAGGAAGACATAAAACTTAATAAGACATTAATCAAGTTAATACATCGACGGAAACATCCTCTAAAACTTAAAGTATGACATATCAATACTAAAAGTATTCTGCAGCGGAAATGTAGCTAGACATATGTATGAAGACATATTCTAGTCAGGTTACATATTTATTAACAACTCTGTGACTCCGCTCAATGCAGCACCATCATCACACCGGCTCAACCTGCACATTTTTGAAAAAGATATGCAGGGCTGAGTACAAAAGTACTCAGTGAACACATGCCAAACACTTCATGCATATAACATCATACATATTGTCATTGCCATTTCATATGCAAAACATAAGGGATTTATCTAAAAGGCCTTATGTTCGCTAAACTCATTTTCATTTCTCAAAGTTGTCTGTGCAGACTTTTCTCATCAAGTAAGTATCGTATCTGTTAACTTATGTACTGAGAGGGAGGCCTCCCTCTGCAGCACTGTGATCGGCCAACCTGAAAGATGACTCACGACCACCGTGTACACTAATTCTACCTCGTGTAGAACCGATATCATTTCTCATACAGATAGATAACATACTAAAACATCAAATATTTTGGCAATGCAATAACCTACATCGACTTCTCTTCTCATCCTCATCAACTCTAGCCCTCCTCGGCTACTTCTCATCCTCATCAACTCTAGCCCTCCTCGGCTACTTCTCATCCTCATCAACTCTAGCCGTCATCGGCTACTTCTCATCCTCATCTACTCTAGCCTTCATCGGCTACTTCTCCTCATCCTTATCGTTTATCGTTCTATCATCTTCGGTAACTGATACTCAAGGATCGACTCGATATCTACTACACTTTTCTGGAGTCCCTGGTAGAAAAACAGGCATCCGGGCAGTAGATCCGTATAGAAAATCTGGGTATCTGTAACAAATCCCATCTCCTGTGGGTCCAGCGTTCAAGACGACACGTCCCATCATATTGAGAGGCTTTCTTCCTTGCTCAATCCCACCACTCGATTGGTAGCACGGGGACTAGGTGCGCGATGCCATCCAGTCTAGTCACAACCAATAGGCTTTCATCCTTTCATAGTCTATGAACGTGTGTTTGAAAATCTGCTAGGGTGTCTTTGTACCACATACTGTACGCCTCGTCCTCGTATCCGATCTTCCCTGAGTTCGGTCTCACAACAGTCCACTTTCTGAAGGAATATTAAATTGAATTAACGTTCCACTTTGCCCGATGATCGTTTCTTGGATTATTATTAATTCATCATACAACGATTAATTCCTAACATGCTCCTATGAATTTAACAGGTGCACATAGGTGTTAGGAAATACTTACTTGAGAATTGGATTCACAGATGATTGATGATCGCGTCGAATGATTCAGACTCCAGCTCTGATCTTCTCGACTGTATCCCGCTCAATTCCCAACGTTGGATGGACAACGAGCTATGAGAACTCCCAAGACAGAAAGCCAATCACGTTCCTGCGCCTCCCTCTGCTCTCAAAACCCTAATTTTTATCAGTGTGTTTTCCTAAGAGCTGACAGCTGTATTTAATAATACACAAAGAAGGAGGAGGCGCCACTTTTAGTGAGAGGGCCGAAAATCTGTCTTCTTGGGCTAGGAAACATTGGGCCAGCCCAGGGACCAGATACAAGGAATAAAGATGGGCCTCAAATAAATTAATTTATCCATGGTCAGCCCAGACCATAATTAATTTATAAATATCAGTTCATTCCACTAGAGAACCGATACTGACTTACCCCTTTATTGCCGGTGATGAGTCGGGGCTTGTATTTAGACTTATTAAATCTCCGTATTTAAAATATCCGACATCCATTAATTAATTAGAGCTCTGACAGCTTAAATTAATTAATCTCTTAATAATTCCTCAAGCAGTACCACTCAATCTTTATTATTACGCCTGAACTTAATCAACCTGCAGGGTTTAGCGTAATAAACCTTATTGAGCTCCTTAAGGGGATGTCATTATCCTATACCGGATACGGGTACTAATACAGATAAACAAATATCATATATTAACCGCTATCACCCAAGATACAGAGTACTCGAGTTAGTATATAACTTTCACCCATAGTAAGTCAAAGTGATATACGAGTTAACATATATATCTGAATACTTATTAGTATTAAGATTTATAAGTCACCGAGATCTTGATTCTTCACTTAAGTCAGATAGAAGAATACATCTCAAACTGTGGTCCTATCAATACGTAATGACGTACCAGTATAGACAAGTAGCCAAGACAAACTACTTCCATCAATACTGCAGCCTAAACCAATAACTTGTCCTAGAGTTATTTCGGCTGTGATCATATTATATCTCTTAAGGTTATTCCAATTATATGGTCTTCTGTGATCTACAACACACCATATAATCTACTTATACAGAGATAAAGAACATACATATGCAATCATGAACACCAATCAGATAGGAGATAAGAATAGTGAATAACAGGAATCATTGTATACAAGCATAAAGTTCTTGCTTTCAGTATACAAATCCAACAATCTCCCACTTATACTAAAGCAAAACTTTTAGTATACAATGTGTCTAAATACTAGCTATTACAAAAACTTCACTTCATCTCTCCCACTTATACTGAAAGTTTTTCTCTAAGTGGGTGGCATCAACCGCAATCCCATCCCTCGAGCATGCTTTTCATAGGTCTTTTGCGGTAAGCTTTTCGTGAAAGGATCAGCTAGGTTCTCCAATGTATCAATCTTTTCTACTAGCACATGTCCTCTGTTTACGATTTCTCGTATAATGTGGTACTTTCTCTCTATGTGTTTTGACACCTTGTGGCTCCTGGGTTCCTTAGAATTTGCCACTGCACCCGAGTTATCACAATAAATTATGATACTCTTAGGCAAATTAGGGACCACTCCTAGATCCAAGAGGTAGTTCCGGAACCATACAGCCTCCTTAGCAGCTTCCGAAGTAGCTACATACTCGGCTTCCATGGTGGAGTCTGCAATGCACTTCTGCTTTGCACTCCGCCACGATACGGCTCCACCTCCCAAGGTAAACACATAACCAGAGGTAGATCTCTTCTCATCCCGGTCAGCCTGGAAATTCGAATCGGTGTAACCCAAAGGAAATAGACTGTCTGACTGGTAAACAAGCCTATAATCTCGAGTCCTCTTCAGGTACTTGAGAATATGCTTTACCGCAGTCCAGTGTCCTGGTCCAGGGTTCGACTGATATCTTGCAACCATGCCAACGACATAGCAAATATCAGGTCTCGTGCATAGCATTGCATACATGAGGCTACCTACGGCGGAAGCATAGGGTATCTTCCTCATCTCCTCAACCTCACTAGGCGTCTTAGGACACATGTCCTTGGACAGAGGAATGCCATGTCTAAAAGGTAGCAAGCCTTTCTTGGCATTCTGCATGCTAAAACGAGCAATCACAGTATCAATGTAAGACGCTTGAGATAAGCTCAACATCCTTTTCTGGCGATCACGAACGACCTTGATCCCCAGGATGTACGCTGCATCTCCT
This sequence comes from Salvia miltiorrhiza, assembly GCF_028751815.1. Lineage (NCBI taxonomy): Eukaryota > Viridiplantae > Streptophyta > Magnoliopsida > Lamiales > Lamiaceae > Salvia > Salvia miltiorrhiza. The sequence goes on from NC_080391.1 coordinate 39,838,820, forward strand.
AAGTCTTTCAGTTGAAACTGTTCGGATAACCACTTCTTTATGTCCGATAATAGCTCAACATTGTTGCCAATGAGGAGGATATCATCTACATAAAGTGCAAGGAAAACCACGTCACCATTGGCATCTAAACGGTACACGCAACTTTCGTTCTCACAACGAGTAAATCCATAGGATTTAATGACCTCGTCAAAACGTTTGTTCCATGACCTCGAAGCTTGCTTAAGTCCATAAATGGACTTCTTAAGCTTCCACACAAGATGCTCTTCACCCTTCTTCACAAACCCTTCAGGTTGCTGCATATAGATGTCCCTTCCTTCTTCAAGGAAACCGTTTAGGAAAGCGGTCTTGACATCCATTTGCCAAATCTCAAGGTTCATGTGGGCTGCTATGGCAAGGAGTATTCGGATAGACTTGAGCATGGCAACCGGCGAAAAGGTCTCATCATAATCTATACCCTATTCCTGGGTATAACCTTTCGCCACCAGTCTAGCTTTAAAAGCTGCGACTTCGCCATCCGAATCTCTCTTTCTCTTGTATACCCACCTACTACCTATAGCTAAGAAGCCATCTGGTAGTTCGGTCTTTTCGTATACGTCCATAGCACCCATGGATTCTATTTCAGAAACCATGGCTTCGTACCAAGAATCTGCATCTTGATCTTTCATCGCTTGTCTATAGTTATCAGGGTCGACATCCTTTTGTTCATCAACAGGGAGTAGATCCGAAGATTCTCCCAAGAACATAAATCGATCGGGTTGAACTACAACCCTCCCACTACGACGAAGCGGTGGTGGTACAGCTGTGACAATGGTTTGTGCAGTGTCTTGTGGTGCATTCACTTGCACACTTGGCTGGGGTGATGGAATCGCCTGTCCATTGCCTTCGATTTCTTGAAGGACAATCTCGGACTTAGACTTGTGATTATTTTCATAATCATGTTCCAAGAATCGTGCGTTGGTGCTAACAACCACTTTCTGATCCTTCAGATTATAAAAATAACCACCTTTCGTTTCCTTAGGGTATCCTATAAACAACATTAGTTCGCATCTCGGCTCCAATTTCCTCGCTTCCTTGTCTAGCACGTATACAGGACAACCCCATATCTTTATATGATTCAAGCTGGGCTTACGCCCTGACCATAACACAATAGGAGTTTTAGGAACCGATTTGGACGGTACCCGATTCAGCAAATAAACCGCTGTTTCCAAGGCATATCCCCAAAACAAAATAGGCAATGATGCATAGCTCATCATAGATCGTACCATTTCCATAAGAGTCCTGTTTCTTCTCTCTGCTACACCGTTCTATTGGGGAGTACCCGGTGCAGTCAATTGGGATGTAATCCCAAAATCTGACAAGTATTGCAAGAACTCGTTCCCGAGGTATTCGCCACCGCGATCAAACCGCAATGACTTGATAGATTTACCCGTTCTCTTCTCCACCTCCGCCTTGAATTCTTTGAATTTCTCAAAGCATTCAGACTTGCGTTGAAGTAGGTAAATATACCCATACCTTGAGTAATCGTCAATGAAAGTGACGAAGTACTCGTACCCTCCACGAGCTCTAGTGGACATCGGTCCACACAAGTCAGAGTGAATCAATTCTAACACATCCGAGGCCCTATTCCCCTTTGCCTTAAAAGGCCTTGCCGTCATCTTTCCCTCTATACAGGATTCGCAGGTTCTAAATGGCACAGCTTGAAAGTCTTTCAAGATTCCATTTGAAACGAGCCTTTGGATCCTATTTAGATTGATGTGGCCTAATCTTAGGTGCCAAGTATGTGTATATTGTTCATGAGAATAATATTTTCTCTTATTTGGATTTGGAAGAATTTGTGATGTAGATGCAACATGGACAGAGTTATTCATTGGACATGTAATAGTATAGAGAGAGTTGTTCAAAATTCCAGAACAAATAATCTTGTTATCTCTCATGATAGAGACACCCCCATCAAAAGTAACAGAATATCCATTCAAAAACAACTTTGAAACAGAAATTATGTTCCGCCGAAACTCCGGCACATATAAAATATCTCTCAAAACTAAAATGTCATCACCAAAACATAAAGATAAATCTCCAATAGCAACAGCTGCGACCTTCGACGCATTGCCCATGGAGATGGTGATCTCATCACTTGCCAGCTCCCTTGTTGGGTTGAACCCCTGCAAGGTGTAACAAACATGGTCAGTTGCCCCCGTATCCACTACCCACGAATGAGTAGAAAACGAAGCTAAACATGTTTCTGTTACCAAAACTTGTGACGTACCTTGTCCCTTTGCCTTGAGCACTGGACAATCTTTCTTCCAATGCCCAACCTTGCCGCACTTGAAGCACTTTCCCTTGGCCGTTGGCTTGTTCACGCCGCCGCTAGGGCCATCAACTTTGGCTTTACCGCTCCCACTAGCCTCATGGTCATGCTTGCCCTTTGGACCTTTCCACTTCTTTTTCCCGCCTTTCGACGAAGAAGTAGATCCCTTGGCAGCAACAAGGACCTCTTTCCCATTGCGCGTGCCCATGACTCCCTCCGCCGAAACTAGAGCATTCAATAACTCATTGAGAGTATAGTTGGCCTTGCTCATAACGACGTTGAGTCGGAAGTTCTCATAGGTTTTGGGGAGAGTGTTGAGGATGATATCGACTTTGGCTTCGCCTTCGATACCCCCTCCTAGCAGATCAAGCTTGTCAAACAAATTTGTCATATGCATGACATGATCGTGCACCGAGCTGCCCTCGCTCATTTTACAAGATAAGATTTCTCTCATCAAGTTATAACGAGCAGACCTCTCGGACTCCCCATAAACCTCCTTGAGGTTTAACATGATTTCAGCCGCGTCATTCATGACCTGATGCTGGAGTTGCAAAGTTTGTGACATAGTCATCATAATATAGCACTTGGCCATATTATTTGACTTATGCCACCTTTTATGCGCCTCACGTTCCGCATCAGTCGACTCATCAGTTAAGGCCGCGGGACGTGGAGTAGTAAGCACAAAACTGTGCTCATCAGCGTCAAGAATATACATAATATGGCGTTTCCATTCCGTATAATTAGGACCGATGAGAGGATTGTTTGCTAGAATGTTAATAATCGGAGACATAGACATATCTGAAAGTAAACAAATAAACATGTAAGAACATGAAACGCATATAGTTCGTAACAGTAATATTGCAACCTTTTGATAAAACAATATTAATGAAACCTCCAACGGCTCAAAGAATCCCATGTGCAAGCCACGTTGGGTGGACGTTTACACATGAACTCCTCAACCAGACTATTTACCTAGTCATTTAATTTCCATCCATGTCAACTTAACCTTTTGACAAAGGAAATTAATAGTTGGCTCCTTAACTAGACCATATCATCATCAAGAAGGGACTCCTTTGGGAGTTGTACATTGTACTTGATATGATATCTAAGCAATGACCACATTTTAACCTTGAAAATTAAATTCTCGAAATTAGCATACTCACTCGGACCATGCCGCTTTCAATTTAATTTTCTTGGTTATCTTATTTAATTCCATTCTCCAAAGTACTTGTGAAAATTACACAAGTAAGCCACGTTGGGTGGACGTTTACTGCATAACTCCCACTACTTTAATGGTTTAAATATTTTTTATAGAAACCTCTTCTGACAAACTTATGAAAAACAAATATGAAGTAAGCCACGTTGGGTGGACGTTTACTCATATTGCTAATCACTTTGTCTAGAGACCGCATGTGGAGGTCTAAAATAATTTTTAATTACTATAAAAATTATTAAACTGCTTAGTCTTTTTCTTTCAAAAGGTTTGTTCATGCTCAAGCACATAAACCTAAATATGCTTCTCTAGAACGCAACATGTAAATCATGCTCGCAGAATTCTAAAACATGCTTAAGAAAACGGCAAACCTACTATCATGCTCGTCTAAGCGCAATTAATAAACAAATATTAACAAGCAAAGACGTGCAAAAGCAGGTAAAGAGCATAAGGGATTAACAACCACAACATGCAAAGAACAGTAATAAAAGAATTAAAAAATTCTTCGTGATCCATTCGTGGAAACCCAACATCTATTCTATTACAAAATAAAATAGAAAAACAAGCCCAAAAACTAAAACGGCCCGAAAACTTCAAGCCCGTCGTTGGAATTAGGGTTTGGGCCCCCCAGGGTTTGAGACGCAGCTAGGGTTTGCAAAACCTAGCCGCCGCCGCCCTTTGCATCCTCCACCGCCGCACAGCAGCCCTCGGCGCCGCCCAGCAGCACGCCGGTGCTGCAGCAACCAAGGCGCGCGCAGCGTCCCGGTGTTGCATCAGCACCGTCCGGCACTCGGTGCTTCCAGCGGTCCTCGCGCACAGCGGCAGCAGACGCGCGCAGCCACCAGCAACCGATCGGCAGCCTCCAGCAACAGCAGCAACAGGCGCTCGGCGGCAGCAGCTCCAGCGGATGACAACAGCAGCGGCAGCAGCGGCAGCGCGCCGCCCGCCGGGCGCGCAGCGCGCAGAGCGCGCAGACGCTGCCCCGGGCGCGCACCGCCCCTGCCCGCTGCTTCCAGCCGTTCGCCCAGCCCTAGCCGAGCCCGCCCCGCCATCAGCCCGTGTCCAGACCAGGGAGCAGCAGCGGCCGCGCGGTCGCCTGCCTGGGCGAGCTGCGCGCGGTGTGCAAGCACCCGCGTGCGCGCTGCCCCTCGGCGCCCGCGGCCCCTTGCTCTCGGTCACGCGCGCCTCGCCATGATCCGGCAGCCCGTGCCGCACTCCTCACACCGTTCATCGTTTGTTGATTCGTCGTCATCCTCGTTCCGTTTCTCTGTTTTACAGATTTACAACGGAAAAACAAATACAATTGAAATCCTAATCTAACCACGGATTTTCTCGTGGTGAAAAACGATTACAACGTCAAACGACGTATCCCACGAATCAACGAATCATGAAGAACAACAGCAGTAAAAACAACGCACATTATTAATCGTACATAAATTAATAATAGAGCCAAGAAATTAATCCTGGGCTCTGATACCAATTGAAGGAATATTAAATTGAATTAACGTTCCACTTTGCCCGATGATCGTTTCTTGGATTATTATTAATTCATCATACAACGATTAATTCCTAACATGCTCCTATGAATTTAACAGGTGCACATAGGTGTTAGGAAATACTTACTTGAGAATTGGATGCACAGATGATTGATGATCGCGTCGAATGATTCAGACTCCAGCTCTGATCTTCTCGACTGTATCCCGCTCAATTCCCAACGTTGGATGGACAACGAGCTATGAGAACTCCCAAGACAGAAAGCCAATCACGTTCCTGCGCCTCCCTCTGCTCTCAAAACCCTAATTTTTATCAGTGTGTTTTCCTAAGAGCTGACAGCTATATTTAATAATACACAAAGAAGGAGGAGGCGCCACTTTTAGTGAGAGGGCCGAAAATCTGTCTTCTTGGGCTAGGAGACATTGGGCCAGCCCAGGGACCAGATACAAGGAATAAAGATGGGCCTCAAATAAATTAATTTATCCATGGTCAGCCCAGACCATAATTAATTTATAAATATCAGTTCATTCCACTAGAGAACCGATACTGACTTACCCCTTTATTGCCGGTGATGAGTCGGGGCTTGTATTTAGACTTATTAAATCTCCGTATTTAAAATATCCGACATCCATTAATTAATTAGAGCTCTGACAGCTTAAATTAATTAATCTCTTAATAATTCCTCAAGCAGTACCACTCAATCTTTATTATTACGCCTGAACTTAATCAACCTGCAGGGTTTAGCGTAATAAACCTTATTGAGCTCCTTAAGGGGATGTCATTATCCTATACCGGATACGGGTACTAATACAGATAAACAAATATCATATATTAACCGCTATCACCCAAGATACAGAGTACTCGAGTTAGTATATAACTTTCACCCATAGTAAGTCAAAGTGATATACGAGTTAACATATATATCTGAATACTTATTAGTATTAAGATTTATAAGTCACCGAGATCTTGATTCTTCACTTAAGTCAGATAGAAGAATACATCTCAAACTGTGGTCCTATCAATACGTAATGACGTACCAGTATAGACAAGTAGCCAAGACAAACTACTTCCATCAATACTGCAGCCTAAACCAATAACTTGTCCTAGAGTTATTTCGGCTGTGATCATATTATATCTCTTAAGGTTATTCCAATTATATGGTCTTCTGTGATCTACAACACACCATATAATCTACTTATACAGAGATAAAGAACATACATATGCAATCATGAACACCAATCAGATAGGAGATAAGAATAGTGAATAACAGGAATCATTGTATACAAGCATAAAGTTCTTGCTTTCAGTATACAAATCCAACAATCTCCCACTTATACTAAAGCAAAACTTTTAGTATACAATGTGTCTAAATACTAGCTATTACAAAAACTTCACTTCATCTCTCCCACTTATACTGAAAGTTTTTCTCTAAGTGGGTGGCATCAACCGCAATCCCATCCCTCGAGCATGCTTTTCATAGGTCTTTTGCGGTAAGCTTTTCGTGAAAGGATCAGCTAGGTTCTCCAATGTATCAATCTTTTCTACTAGCACATGTCCTCTGTTTACGATTTCTCGTATAATGTGGTACTTTCTCTCTATGTGTTTTGACACCTTGTGGCTCCTGGGTTCCTTAGAATTTGCCACTGCACCCGAGTTATCACAATAAATTATGATACTCTTAGGCAAATTAGGGACCACTCCTAGATCCAAGAGGTAGTTCCGGAACCATACAGCCTCCTTAGCAGCTTCCGAAGTAGCTACATACTCGGCTTCCATGGTGGAGTCTGCAATGCACTTCTGCTTTGCACTCCGCCACGATACGGCTCCACCTCCCAAGGTAAACACATAACCAGAGGTAGATCTCTTCTCATCCCGGTCAGCCTGGAAATTCGAATCGGTGTAACCCAAAGGAAATAGACTGTCTGACTGGTAAACAAGCCTATAATCTCGAGTCCTCTTCAGGTACTTGAGAATATGCTTTACCGCAGTCCAGTGTCCTGGTCCAGGGTTCGACTGATATCTTGCAACCATGCCAACGACATAGCAAATATCAGGTCTCGTGCATAGCATTGCATACATGAGGCTACCTACGGCGGAAGCATAGGGTATCTTCCTCATCTCCTCAACCTCACTAGGCGTCTTAGGACACATGTCCTTGGACAGAGGAATGCCATGTCTAAAAGGTAGCAAGCCTTTCTTGGCATTCTGCATGCTAAAACGAGCAATCACAGTATCAATGTAAGACGCTTGAGATAAGCTCAACATCCTTTTCTGGCGATCACGAACGACCTTGATCCCCAGGATGTACGCTGCATCTCCTAAGTCTTTCAGTTGAAACTGTTCGGATAACCACTTCTTTATGTCCGATAATAGCTCAACATTGTTGCCAATGAGGAGGATATCATCTACATAAAGTGCAAGGAAAACCACGTCACCATTGGCATCTAAACGGTACACGCAACTTTCGTTCTCACAACGAGTAAATCCATAGGATTTAATGACCTCGTCAAAACGTTTGTTCCATGACCTCGAAGCTTGCTTAAGTCCATAAATGGACTTCTTAAGCTTCCACACAAGATGCTCTTCACCCTTCTTCACAAACCCTTCAGGTTGCTGCATATAGATGTCCCTTCCTTCTTCAAGGAAACCGTTTAGGAAAGCGGTCTTGACATCCATTTGCCAAATCTCAAGGTTCATGTGGGCTGCTATGGCAAGGAGTATTCGGATAGACTTGAGCATGGCAACCGGCGAAAAGGTCTCATCATAATCTATACCCTGTTCCTGGGTATAACCTTTCGCCACCAGTCTAGCTTTAAAAGCTGCGACTTCGCCATCCGAATCTCTCTTTCTCTTGTATACCCACCTACTACCTATAGCTAAGAAGCCATCTGGTAGTTCGGTCTTTTCGTATACGTCCATAGCACCCATGGATTCTATTTCAGAAACCATGGCTTCGTACCAAGAATCTGCATCTTGATCTTTCATCGCTTGTCTATAGTTATCAGGGTCGACATCCTTTTGTTCATCAACAGGGAGTAGATCCGAAGATTCTCCCAAGAACATAAATCGATCGGGTTGAACTACAACCCTCCCACTACGACGAAGCGGTGGTGGTACAGCTGTGACAATGGTTTGTGCAGTGTCTTGTGGTGCATTCACTTGCACACTTGGCTGGGGTGATGGAATCGCCTGTCCATTGCCTTCGATTTCTTGAAGGACAATCTCGGACTTAGACTTGTGATTATTTTCATAATCATGTTCCAAGAATCGTGCGTTGGTGCTAACAACCACTTTCTGATCCTTCAGATTATAAAAATAACCACCTTTCGTTTCCTTAGGGTATCCTATAAACAACATTAGTTCGCATCTCGGCTCCAATTTCCTCGCTTCCTTGTCTAGCACGTATACAGGACAACCCCATATCTTTATATGATTCAAGCTGGGCTTACGCCCTGACCATAACACAATAGGAGTTTTAGGAACCGATTTGGACGGTACCCGATTCAGCAAATAAACCGCTGTTTCCAAGGCATATCCCCAAAACAAAATAGGCAATGATGCATAGCTCATCATAGATCGTACCATTTCCATAAGAGTCCTGTTTCTTCTCTCTGCTACACCGTTCTATTGGGGAGTACCCGGTGCAGTCAATTGGGATGTAATCCCAAAATCTGACAAGTATTGCAAGAACTCGTTCCCGAGGTATTCGCCACCGCGATCAAACCGCAATGACTTGATAGATTTACCCGTTCTCTTCTCCACCTCCGCCTTGAATTCTTTGAATTTCTCAAAGCATTCAGACTTGCGTTGAAGTAGGTAAATATACCCATACCTTGAGTAATCGTCAATGAAAGTGACGAAGTACTCGTACCCTCCACGAGCTCTAGTGGACATCGGTCCACACAAGTCAGAGTGAATCAATTCTAACACATCCGAGGCCCTATTCCCCTTTGCCTTAAAAGGCCTTGCCGTCATCTTTCCCTCTATACAGGATTCGCAGGTTCTAAATGGCACAGCTTGAAAGTCTTTCAAGATTCCATTTGAAACGAGCCTTTGGATCCTATTTAGATTGATGTGGCCTAATCTTAGGTGCCAAGTATGTGTATATTGTTCATGAGAATAATATTTTCTCTTATTTGGATTTGGAAGAATTTGTGATGTAGATGCAACATGGACAGAGTTATTCATTGGACATGTAATAGTATAGAGAGAGTTGTTCAAAATTCCAGAACAAATAATCTTGTTATCTCTCATGATAGAGACACCCCCATCAAAAGTAACAGAATATCCATTCAAAAACAACTTTGAAACAGAAATTATGTTCCGCCGAAACTCCGGCACATATAAAATATCTCTCAAAACTAAAATGTCATCACCAAAACATAAAGATAAATCTCCAATAGCAACAGCTGCGACCTTCGACGCATTGCCCATGGAGATGGTGATCTCATCACTTGCCAGCTCCCTTGTTGGGTTGAACCCCTGCAAGGTGTAACAAACATGGTCAGTTGCCCCCGTATCCACTACCCACGAATGAGTAGAAAACGAAGCTAAACATGTTTCTGTTACCAAAACTTGTGACGTACCTTGTCCCTTTGCCTTGAGCACTGGACAATCTTTCTTCCAATGCCCAACCTTGCCGCACTTGAAGCACTTTCCCTTGGCCGTTGGCTTGTTCACGCCGCCGCTAGGGCCATCAACTTTGGCTTTACCGCTCCCACTAGCCTCATGGTCATGCTTGCCCTTTGGACCTTTCCACTTCTTTTTCCCGCCTTTCGACGAAGAAGTAGATCCCTTGGCAGCAACAAGGACCTCTTTCCCATTGCGCGTGCCCATGACTCCCTCCGCCGAAACTAGAGCATTCAATAACTCATTGAGAGTATAGTTGGCCTTGCTCATAACGACGTTGAGTCGGAAGTTCTCATAGGTTTTGGGGAGAGTGTTGAGGATGATATCGACTTTGGCTTCGCCTTCGATACCCCCTCCTAGCAGATCAAGCTTGTCAAACAAATTTGTCATATGCATGACATGATCGTGCACCGAGCTGCCCTCGCTCATTTTACAAGATAAGATTTCTCTCATCAAGTTATAACGAGCAGACCTCTCGGACTCCCCATAAACCTCCTTGAGGTTTAACATGATTTCAGCCGCGTCATTCATGACCTGATGCTGGAGTTGCAAAGTTTGTGACATAGTCATCATAATATAGCACTTGGCCATATTATTTGACTTATGCCACCTTTTATGCGCCTCACGTTCCGCATCAGTCGACTCATCAGTTAAGGCCGCGGGACGTGGAGTAGTAAGCACAAAACTGTGCTCATCAGCGTCAAGAATATACATAATATGGCGTTTCCATTCCGTATAATTAGGACCGATGAGAGGATTGTTTGCTAGAATGTTAATAATCGGAGACATAGACATATCTGAAAGTAAACAAATAAACATGTAAGAACATGAAACGCATATAGTTCGTAACAGTAATATTGCAACCTTTTGATAAAACAATATTAATGAAACCTCCAACGGCTCAAAGAATCCCATGTGCAAGCCACGTTGGGTGGACGTTTACACATGAACTCCTCAACCAGACTATTTACCTAGTCATTTAATTTCCATCCATGTCAACTTAACCTTTTGACAAAGGAAATTAATAGTTGGCTCCTTAACTAGACCATATCATCATCAAGAAGGGACTCCTTTGGGAGTTGTACATTGTACTTGATATGATATCTAAGCAATGACCACATTTTAACCTTGAAAATTAAATTCTCGAAATTAGCATACTCACTCGGACCATGCCGCTTTCAATTTAATTTTCTTGGTTATCTTATTTAATTCCATTCTCCAAAGTACTTGTGAAAATTACACAAGTAAGCCACGTTGGGTGGACGTTTACTGCATAACTCCCACTACTTTAATGGTTTAAATATTTTTTATAGAAACCTCTTCTGACAAACTTATGAAAAACAAATATGAAGTAAGCCACGTTGGGTGGACGTTTACTCATATTGCTAATCACTTTGTCTAGAGACCGCATGTGGAGGTCTAAAATAATTTTTAATTACTATAAAAATTATTAAACTGCTTAGTCTTTTTCTTTCAAAAGGTTTGTTCATGCTCAAGCACATAAACCTAAACATGCTTCTCTAGAACGCAACATGTAAATCATGCTCGCAGAATTCTAAAACATGCTTAAGAAAACGGCAAACCTACTATCATGCTCGTCTAAGCGCAATTAATAAACAAATATTAACAAGCAAAGACGTGCAAAAGCAGGTAAAGAGCATAAGGGATTAACAACCACAACATGCAAAGAACAGTAATAAAAGAATTAAAAAATTCTTCGTGATCCATTCGTGGAAACCCAACATCTATTCTATTACAAAATAAAATAGAAAAACAAGCCCAAAAACTAAAACGGCCCGAAAACTTCAAGCCCGTCGTTGGAATTAGGGTTTGGGCCCCCCAGGGTTTGAGACGCAGCTAGGGTTTGCAAAACCTAGCCGCCGCCGCCCTTTGCATCCTCCACCGCCGCACAGCAGCCCTCGGCGCCGCCCAGCAGCACGCCGGTGCTGCAGCAACCAAGGCGCGCGCAGCAGTCCCGGTGTTGGCATCACACAGCAGCCGTCCCGGCACTCGGTGCTTCCAGCGGTCCTCGCGCACAGCGGCAAGCAGACGCGCGTCAGCCACCAGCAACCGATCGGCAGCCTCCAGCAACAGCAGCAACAAGGGCGCTCGGCGGCAGCAGCTTCCCAGCTGATGACAAACATCAGGCGGCGCAGCGTCAATTCGCGCCGCCCTCCCGTCGCGCAGCGCGCTAGAGCGGTCAGAAGCTGCCCCGGGCGCGCACAGCCCCTGCCCGCTGCTTCCAGCCTTCGCCCAGCCCTAGCCAGCCCGCCCCCCGCCATAGCCCTTTCCAGACAGGAGCAGCAGCGGCCGCGCCGGTCGCCTCTTGCCTGGGCGCGCTGCGCGCGGTGGTGCAAGCACCCGCAGCGCGAAATGGCCTTCCCATCTGCTCCCGCTGCCCCTTGCTCTCAGGCCACGCGCGCCTCGCCATGATTCTGACAAGCCCGTGCCGCACTCCTCACAAACCGTTCATCTTTTGTTGATTCGTCGTCATCCTCGTTCCGTTTCTCTGTTTTACAGATTTACAACGGAAAAACAAATACAATTGAAATCCTAATCTAACCACGGATTTTCTCGTGGTGAAAAACGATTACAACGTCAAACGACGTATCCCACGAATCAACGAATCATGAAGAACAACAGCAGTAAAAACAACGCACATTATTAATCGTACATAAATTAATAATAGAGCCAAGAAATTAATCCTGGGCTCTGATACCAATTGAAGGAATATTAAATTGAATTAACGTTCCACTTTGCCCGATGATCGTTTCTTGGATTATTATTAATTCATCATACAACGATTAATTCCTAACATGCTCCTATGAATTTAACAGGTGCACATAGGTGTTAGGAAATACTTACTTGAGAATTGGATGCACAGATGATTGATGATCGCGTCGAATGATTCAGACTCCAGCTCTGATCTTCTCGACTGTATCCCGCTCAATTCCCAACGTTGGATGGACAACGAGCTATGAGAACTCCCAAGACAGAAAGCCAATCACGTTCCTGCGCCTCCCTCTGCTCTCAAAACCCTAATTTTTATCAGTGTGTTTTCCTAAGAGCTGACAGCTGTATTTAATAATACACAAAGAAGGAGGAGGCGCCACTTTTAGTGAGAGGGCCGAAAATCTGTCTTCTTGGGCTAGGAGACATTGGGCCAGCCCAGGGACCAGATACAAGGAATAAAGATGGGCCTCAAATAAATTAATTTATCCATGGTCAGCCCAGACCATAATTAATTTATAAATATCAGTTCATTCCACTAGAGAACCGATACTGACTTACCCCTTTATTGCCGGTGATGAGTCGGGGCTTGTATTTAGACTTATTAAATCTACGTATTTAAAATATCCGACATCCATTAATTAATTAGAGCTCTGACAGCTTAAATTAATTAATCTCTTAATAATTCCTCAAGCAGTACCACTCAATCTTTATTATTACGCCTGAACTTAATCAACCTGCAGGGTTTAGCGTAATAAACCTTATTGAGCTCCTTAAGGGGATGTCATTATCCTATACCGGATACGGGTACTAATACAGATAAACAAATATCATATATTAACCGCTATCACCCAAGATACAGAGTACTCGAGTTAGTATATAACTTTCACCCATAGTAAGTCAAAGTGATATACGAGTTAACATATATATCTGAATACTTATTAGTATTAAGATTTATAAGTCACCGAGATCTTGATTCTTCACTTAAGTCAGATAGAAGAATACATCTCAAACTGTGGTCCTATCAATACGTAATGACGTACCAGTATAGACAAGTAGCCAAGACAAACTACTTCCATCAATACTGCAGCCTAAACCAATAACTTGTCCTAGAGTTATTTCGGCTGTGATCATATTATATCTCTTAAGGTTATTCCAATTATATGGTCTTCTGTGATCTACAACACACCATATAATCTACTTATACAGAGATAAAGAACATACATATGCAATCATGAACACCAATCAGATAGGAGATAAGAATAGTGAATAACAGGAATCATTGTATACAAGCATAAAGTTCTTGCTTTCAGTATACAAATCCAACACTTTCGTGCAGTGCCAACAGTCCTGGCCAACCTATAAGGGGAACCTTAAAGGTGACTCTAGGAACTAACTCTACTCGGCTCCAGCAACAGAAATAAACAAAACATAACTTAGCAATACTCCTACTAAGTAGTACTGTTATCTTAAAACTCAAGCTCAAAACATCTAACTTCTCATCTCGTCCCATCTTTACTTAGTAGGTAACCTCTCTAAACAATTATATTAGATCCGTTAATCTAAATCATCGTGACTCAGTAAGACAACTCAAACAATTCTCTCTCAAAGCTATTTCCATAGGCTATGGCTCATGATACCTTCTCAAGTACCATTCAAGTTGCGTGCGCAAGTAACTTGCGTCACAAAACATCTTAACATATCATACAATATCTCGTTGCAGCATGCTAATAACTCATCATTAATCATGCTATTATGCTCAAGCTCATAACTCAAACTCATAACTCATGCAAACAAGTACTTAAAGCAATTACTAATTCCCTCAAGCTTTAGCTCTCAGTTCTCATTTCATCCTTCTACTTAGTAGAAAATCTCTCTTAATAAGGACATTATTCCTTCATCTAAAATACATCACATCATAACTCATGCAACATAATAACTCGTTATTAATCATGTTGTCATGCTCAAACTCAAGTTATGAATTTTCAAAGTATAACATCATAACTCATCATATAATCTCAACATCATGCTCTTCAAAATTTAATGACAATTAAACTTTGAAATTTTACATACCTCGTTGAGCTTGGTGTGATGGTGCGCTGAGCTCACGGTTGTTAATAACTATTAGCCTAGTAACTCATTCTAGACTAAACTCAAGACTTCTAATTCAGAGCTTTGGCATGCTCTGATACCACTCTGTCGCAGCCCGCCCTAGCTAGGGATAGCTAGGCCAAGTGATCCACGACTAGGGATGGGGTTAAAGAAGATGGGGAAGAAAGGGGCGTCATTTATAACCGTAAAACTTACTCATCTTAATAAAACTCGTCATTTTTACTCATTAATGCTTAATAAAACAGTCTAATGAAAGACAACGTAAAACTCAATTAAAGCATTAAAGAAGGAAGACATAAAACTTAATAAGACATTAATCAAGTTAATACATCGACGGAAACATCCTCTAAAACTTAAAGTATGACATATCAATACTAAAAGTATTCTGCAGCGGAAATGTAGCTAGACATATGTATGAAGACATATTCTAGTCAGGTTACATATTTATTAACAACTCTGTGACTCCGCTCAATGCAGCACCATCATCACACCGGCTCAACCTGCACATTTTTGAAAAAGATATGCAGGGCTGAGTACAAAAGTACTCGGTGAACACATGCCAAACACTTCATGCATATAACATCATACATATTGTCATTGCCATTTCATATGCAAAACATAAGGGATTTATTTAAAAGGCCTTATGTTCGCTAAACTCATTTTCATTTCTCAAAGTTGTCTGCGCAGACTTTTCTCATCAAGTAAGTATCGTATCTGTTAACTTATGTACTGAGAGGGAGGCCTCCCTCTGCAGCACTGTGATCGGCCAACCTGAAAGATGACTCACGACCACCGTGTACACTAATTCTACCTCGTGTAGAACCGATATCATTTCTTATACAGATAGATAACATACTAAAACATCAAATATTTTGGCAATGCAATAACCTCAAATATATTTTCAGTTCATGCTTTGAAAGGAAAATAAAACATCAATGCATTTAACATCCATTTAATCATAAATTATACGTCATACATCATACATCATATATACATCATACATCATACATCATATATCATACATCATATATCAAACGCGTAAACATCTTGATTTTAGTGTAGAAAAGCCCACCTCGTTGCGTCTCTGCAAAAAGGGTAATGACAAACATGGTTTTCGTACCTCAATTCCACATGATTTGTTGTCATTTCCCTTCATGTTTTGCTTGTGAATGCTTGTTTGTGCCCGAATATTTAGTTTTATGAAGATTTGATGTGTTGGTGTAGTTTTGGAGTAATTTCAGGAAAAATCAAGGATTAATTGGAGGATTTTGAAGACATGAAATTGAAGTACGTCTCGATAGGAATTCGTGAGCGCAAACGGCGACCAAATCTGAGTCCGGACGAGGGAGAACGGAGCCGAACAAGCGGACTGCGCATAAAGCCCAGGAACCCGCGGTCCGGGCCGCGGCCACGGGCCCGACCGCGGGCCTCTGCTCCAGAGCAGTCCAGAACGTTTTTGACAGTCACCCGTGGTCCGAGCCGCGGCCGCGGCCCATGACCGCGGCCTCCCCTGCTTCCAGCCGCGTTTTCAACCGCGGTTCATGCCGTGACCGCGGGGAAGAGGCGGTGATCCGCCTTTTGGTGGGCCCAGACGTGATTTTTAGCCCAAAACTCCATTTTTCCCCTCTTTTCTCACAGGAGACATCACACACACCAACTCCATCTTCCCCAATCCTCCACACAAACCCTAACCTCCATTAATGCTCACACCTACCTTTTGAAGAAGCATTGAAGAAGAGAGAAGATTCAAGAAAGGCCATTAATAGGATTTGTCACTCATTACTCTCTCTTTCATATATGTATTTCTTTGATTTAAGTATGTTGTTTGTGAACATGGTAGGCTAAAATCCCCCATTGGTTTGGGGGTTAGGCTAGTAGATTATGTAAGAGATTGATTATTATGCTTAATATATGTCTTGATTATTTCCTTGTTATTATCTTTTCAAGCCCTAGCTTTAATTCTTGTATGGATTGTTGGCCACTTTCTCTGCATTTCTAATTTGTGATTTGAATCGGGAGAGGATAATCACAATAGATTAGGAGCTTGAAACATATTGACTCAATAAACCGGGAGGTTGAGAGTTGGGTGAGAGTATACCGATCATTTGTGCTCTTGGGAGTTATAGGTTAGAAGTTGACCGGGGACGGCAACTATGACCCGTAATCTACCGTTTTAGTCGTCCGGGAGGGGGCTAGAACTAGTGGGGAGATCACTCTAGATAAATAGGAATATCAAGACTAATATTGAGCTAATTTGAAGTCCATTGCTAATCCATCGATGCCTAATCCCTAAACCACCTTCATCACTTAATTAATCCACTTTGTTTGATTGTTCTTATTTTGTCTTTGAATTTGTTAGTTAATCAAATCATTCACCTCCTTGTTTAGTTTAAATAGCTCTAGCATAATGACTTAAGGTAATCACTAGAATTTGACTACTAATCCTTGTGGAATACGACCTTGCTTCCCTTATATTGCAACTACACCGTACACTTGCGGCGTGGTGAAAATAATAGCGAACAAGTTTTTGGCGCCGTTGCCGGGGGTTAGTTTAGTTTGATTACTTGTGATATTTTGAATCATTGTGCTTAACTACTTTGGACATTTTACTTGCTTTATTTTTATTTTCAATTTTAAGATTGTGTCTTGACTCTTTGTTTCTTTTTGGTTGGTAGGTAGTGTATGAACACAAGGTCTAAGGGTGCACCCCTTATACCCATTAACCTTGAGGTTGAAGCATTTTGCCGACACAACAAAGCAAGAGCAAGAAGAGAGAAAGAAATGGAGGGAAACATGATGGAAAATCAAGAATTGATCCTCCAACTCCAAAGACAATTGGAGGCTATGCAAGGGCGTATCAATGAGCAAGAAGCTCGAAGGAATGCACCACCACCACCACCTATTAGCAATATGTTCCAACCCGTGGTCCAACAAGGGGGAGTGCATGCCCCAAGAATCAATGCCAACAATTTTGAACTCAAGGCGAGTCTCATCAACATGGTGCAACAAAATCAATTTGCCAGTCTTTCTCAAGATGACCCGAATGGACATCTCGGCAATTTCTTGGAGATATGCGATACTATCAAGATAAATGGAGTCCCGGAGGATGCCATTCGACTCCGACTCTTTCCCTTCTCACTAAGGGGCATAGCCAAGACGTGGTATCAATCTTTGGAGATTGGTTCCATCACTACATGGGAGAAAATGGCTCAAAAGTTCCTTAATTATCAAGTTCTTCCCTCCAAGTAAGACAATGAAGATGAAGAAGGACATTGTCCAATTTCATCAATTCGATGGAGAGACCTTCTGTGAAGCTTGGGAGAGATTCAAAGAGATGATAAGGAAGTGTCCCAACCATGGTTTGGATCAAAACACCATTATTTGCTCATTCTATACCGGGTGTAGTGGTGGGATGCAAAGAGACATGAATGCATCGGCCAATGGAGCATTGTTGGAGAAGAGCCACGAGGAGGCCGCCCACATCATTGAAAATTTAGCCGCAAATAGCTACCAATTTCCGGGGGAGAGGACTATTTTGAAGAAGGTGGCGGCTACAACAAGCTCAGATCCGATAGCTCTTTTGACGGCTCAATTAACCGCTATGAATAGAAAAATTGATGCTATGTCCACATCAAAGCCGGAGCCTATAGTGGAGGAACGAACCAATATTGAGGATGTGAACTACATTAACAATAATCGAGGCTTTGGAAACTTTCATCCTCAACACCAAGGAGGGTATCAAGGGCAAGGGCAATACAATCAAGGATTTCAAACAAATCGCCACCCAAATCTTGCCTATGGTAATCCCAACAACTTCTTGCAACCACCACCCGGATTTGCGATAAGCGATGGTATGATCAAGGAAGAGAAGAAACTCAACCTTGAAGAAATTTTAATGAAATTCATGACGGCCACTCAAGCCCACATGACGAGAACCGATGAAAGGTTGGAGGCTCAAGCGACCCAATTGAAAATGCTTGAGATGAAAGTGGGACAAATTGCCGAATCTTTAAGCAATCAACGCCAACAAGGGCAATTTCCAAGCAACACAATTGTAAACCCTAAAGAGCATTGCAAAGCTATTAACATACTAGGTGAGACAACCTTTGAAGAGTCCAAGATGTGCTTGGGAGAGGAGGACATGGTTGAAATAGAGAAGAGCAATGATGGAGGCATTTCTTCAAA
The DNA here is from genome assembly GCF_028751815.1 of Salvia miltiorrhiza. NCBI lineage: Eukaryota > Viridiplantae > Streptophyta > Magnoliopsida > Lamiales > Lamiaceae > Salvia > Salvia miltiorrhiza. The sequence continues at coordinate 39,857,491 of NC_080391.1, forward strand.
AATGAAAAATGATGAAGAAAAGAAGAAGGAAGTGTACAAAGCTCCACCTCCTTATTGCCCACCAATTCCCTTTCCTCAAAGGCTTCCCAAGAAGAATGTGGAGAGTGAGTTCTCCAAATTCCTTGAAATCTTTCGGAAGGTGAATATCAACATCCCCCTTGTTGAAGCTTTGCAACAAATGCCCAAGTATGCAAAATTTCTCAAGGAAGTTCTATCCAAGAAGAAGAAATTGGAAGAATTTGAGACGGTCAACCTCACCGAAGAATGTTGTGCCGTTCTTCAAAAGAAGCTACCTATCAAGATCAAGGATCCCGGGAGCTTTACTATCCCATGTGATGTTGGAAATGGTCGTTTTGGAAAGGCCTTGTGTGATTTGGGAGCAAGCATAAATTTGATGCCTCTCTCCATCTTCAACAAGCTTGAAATAGGAACCATTAAGCCAACCACGATTACTTTGCAAATGGCGGATCGTTCCGTTTCATATCCTAAAGGGATAGTGGAGGATGTCTTGGTGAGGGTTGACAAATTCATTTTTCCGGTGGATTTTGTGGTGTTGGATATGGTTGAGGACAATGATGTACCTTTGATCCTTGGACGTCCATTCTTGGCGACGGGGAGGGCCCTAATTGATGTTGCAAAGGGCAAGCTCACATTGAGAGTGAATGATGAGAGTGTTACCTTCTCAATCCACAAAGCTCCCAAGCACAAAGATGAGGAAGAAAGAATAAAAATGGAGGAATGCAAAATGATGCAAGTGATCGAACCTTGCATCAACTTGAAGGAAAAATTGAAGAAAGAAAAGGGAGAGGAGAAATCTCCAAGCTTGGAGTTGAAGCTTCTCCCCACACACTTGAAGTATGCATTCTTTGGTGAGAATGAGATACATCCAATGGGGCAAGACCGTGTACTCCAACTCAATGAGTTAGATGAGTATCACACATTTGAGAAGTTAAGCCTCTACAAGGAGAGGACAACAAGTGCTAATGACGAGATGATACACAAACGGGAGTTTGCACCCGATGATGAAGTCCTTCTCCTCACCTTTCGTCAATCACTACCTCCGAAAAAGCCAAGATCGAAATGGTCGGGTCCTTTCAAAATCAACAAGGTTTTCAATAATGGAGCAATTGAATTGAGAAAGAAGGATGGAAGAACCTTTGTGGTTGAGAAGGAAAAAATCAAGGTGTATTTGCCCTTGAAACCAAAAGTTGAAGTGTTCATTGGCACCATCCCCGAGCCATGACACCATCGTGAAGACGTCGAGCTCACGATGTTAAACTAAGCGCTAGTTGGGAGGCACCCCAACAAGGTACCCTTTAATTATTGCAAGTTCAATAATCACACACATACATAGGTATTTATATATTAATCTATGTATATATTTTTATATGTGTGTGGTTTTTTATGTTAGTTTTTTTTGTGAGTCCGAGACAACTTCTCATTCTCTTTTCCTCCAAACTCATTTCCACTTTGTGTTAAATAAGTTTGGGGGGAGGGGAAAGATGGTTTTTGGGCTTATGATTGTTGTTTTTGAAAAAAAAAAGTTGTTGAGTATCACATGTTGATTTTGCATGTAGAGTTTGAACTTGTGACAATGAGCTAAATGTTGTACCTCCAAGAACTTGAAAAAGAAATGAGCTTGTGAGAATTGAGCCTTTGATTGTCATACATTTACAATCTCATTTTGTTCTTGAGTGTAAATCATTTGAGCATGTGTGTTGATCTCTAGAACTTGCCATGAGTCCTCTCTTGAAAATAAAAGTAGATGTGTTGTTAATATTGAAGTGATTTAAGGCCATCTTTGTTAGCCACTTAACTCAAATTGTGTCCAAATTCTCATATGATCCTAGTTTACCCCATTTGTGCCTCGTAGCCTTTCTTTGAATTAACTAATGATAAAAGGGTAGAACTTAGATTGTTGGTGGTTGCTTTGATGAAAATGGTTGGGAAATGATTGAAATTGCTTATCAAGCTTTGATTGAGTGAAAATCACTAGTCCCCTATGAGCTTAAAAAGAAAAAGAATAAAAAAAAAGAAAAAAAAAGAAAAAGAAATGAAAATGAATGAGAATAAAAGAGCATAAAGGGGAGAGTGATTTGCCTTTTGAATCATATCATAATAAGTATCACTAGGGGTGAAAAGAAGAAATGTGGGGATATTGGTTTTTGATTGATTAGAAAAGAGAAATAGTGAAGTTGATTTGTTCATTGTGATTGATAGATTGTGGGATGAGTCACTTTGCCTAAAAAAACTACTCACCTTACCAAAGAGCCCTCATTACAACCTAATGAAAGCCCTTTTTGATCTCTATTTATAACACATTGAAGCATAGAGAGTTAGGACAAATGGCAAGCCTATGGTAGATTGCATGCATTGTTTCGAATTGAGTGTAAACACGTCCATTCTAAACACTTGAGAGTCGAGTGCATCATTGAAACATCCACCTTGTGAGGATTCAATCTTGGAGGCTATAATGTTGAACTTACTATCACTTGTGACTTCTTGAAATGCATATCTACTTGTGATACACTAGTGAAATATTTTGAAAAAAAATTGAAGCCCTTGAAATGACACCAATTCATTCTCACATGTTTGTTACCTTTTATTTCTCTTCTCTTTGTTGTTTGGGGACAAACAACGCTTTAAGTTTGGGGGGGTTGACAAACATGGTTTTTGTACCTCAATTCCACATGATTTGTTGTCATTTCCCTTCAAGTTTTGCTTGTGAATGCTTGTTTGTGCCCGAATATTTAGTTTTATGAAGATTTGATGTGTTGGTGTAATTTTGGAGTAATTTCAGGAAAAATCAAGGATTAATTGGAGGATTTTGAAGACATGAAATTGAAGTACGTCTCGATAGGAATTCGTGAGCGCAAACGGCGACCAAATCCGAGTCCGGACGAGGGAGAACGGAGCCGAACAAGCGGACTGCGCATAAAGCCCAGGAACCCGCGGTCCGGGCCGCGGCCACGGGCCCGACCGCGGGCCTCTGCTCCAAAATTGCCCAGTAACCCGCGGTTCGGGCCGCGGCCACGGGCCCGACCGCGGGCCTCTGCTCCAGAGCAGTCCAGAACGTTTTTGACAGTCACCCGCGGTCCGAGCCGCGGCCGCGGCCCATGACCGCGGCCTCCCCTGCTTCCAGCCGCGTTTTCAACCGCGGTTCATGCCGTGACCGCGGGGAAGAGGCGGGGATCCGCCTTTTGGTGGGCCCAGACGTGATTTTTAGCCCAAAACTCCATTTTTCCCCTCTTTTCTCACAGGAGACATCACACACACCAACTCCATCTTCCCCAATCCTCCACACAAACCCTAACCTCCATTAATGCTCACACCTACCTTTTGAAGAAGCATTGAAGAAGAGAGAAGATTCAAGAAAGGCCATTAATAGGATTTGTCACTCATTACTCTCTCTTTCATATATGTATTTCTTTGATTTAAGTATGTTGTTTGTGAACATGGTAGGCTAAAATCCCCCATTGGTTTGGGGGTTAGGCTAGTAGATTATGTAAGAGATTGATTATTATGCTTAATATATGTCTTGATTATTTCCTTGTTATTATCTTTTCAAGCCCTAGCTTTAATTCTTGTATGGATTGTTGGCCACTTTCTCTGCATTTCTAATTTGTGATTTGAATCGGGAGAGGATAATCACAATAGATTAGGAGCTTGAAACATATTGACTCAATAAACCGGGAGGTTGAGAGTTGGGTGAGAGTATACCGATCATTTGTGCTCTTGGGAGTTATAGGTTAGAAGTTGACCGGGGACGGCAACTATGACCCGTAATCTACCGTTTTAGTCGTCCGGGAGGGGGCTAGAACTAGTGGGGAGATCACTCTAGATAAATAGGAATATCAAGACTAATATTGAGCTAATTTGAAGTCCATTGCTAATCCATCGATGCCTAATCCCTAAACCACCTTCATCACTTAATTAATCCACTTTGTTTGATTGTTCTTATTTTGTCTTTGAATTTGTTAGTTAATCAAATCATTCACCTCCTTGTTTAGTTTAAATAGCTCTAGCATAATGACTTAAGGTAATCACTAGAATTTGACTACTAATCCTTGTGGAATACGACCTTGCTTCCCTTATATTGCAACTACACCGTACACTTGCGGCGTGGTGAAAATAATAGCGAACAGGTAACGTCACTCTCTCTCTCGCGTCGTCATTTCCCAACCGGACCTTCATCGTTATGAAGAATCGATGAGAAGAAAGGTCATCATAACAGAAAACTCACTAATTAAACACACATAGGAAAAGTACAACTTAACACCTTAACTCAACTGCCCTGCCAGCGCTGACTTGACAGCCAAAGCTGACCTCACGGCAGAGCTAACTCGGCAGGGCTGAAACTCACTCTACAGAGCTGACTCGCCAGCCAGAGCTGACCTCCAGAGCTGACTCAACAGCCAGAGCTGACCTCCAGAGGTGACTCAACAACCAGAGCTGACTCGACAGCCAGAGCTGACTTGCCAGCCAGAGCTGACCTCCAGAGCTAACTCGCCAGAGCTGACTTCCAGAGCTAACTCGCCAGAGCTGACTTTGGCAGCCAGAGCTGAAATTACGCAGCAAACTCAAAAAGTTCAACACTCAAACATGCTCTGCAAACTCAAACAAACATCCTACACATTTCTTACCATCTCCAAACATCAAACTAACTCTAACATGCTCAACTCCATCTTAGAACTCAACAACACATACTAACATAGCTCAAGAAAAGCTCAGAACTCACGACACTTATTCAGTCATGCTTGACCAAACCTACAACTTATCATGCTTGCAAAAATACAATTTAAACATATAATCATCTTAGCATGCTCCTAAACACATATATCAAGTCACAACGATTAAAAGAACAATCGAAGGATGAAGAACAAGAAGAATAAAAACGGGCTGCCCAACTGGGTTCCCTAGCTACGGTTCGAACCAATCTTAACTCCTTCATTAAACATGCTCGACATCTACCCAAGAACAACATACTAAAATTTCACGACGATCCGACGTCGTTTCAAAATAAAGTTGAGAATCAACGTTTTTCGATGCCGACGAAAATCGAAAAGAAAACTATCAAAACGTAGGTAGAGATGTTACCTACTTAGATATGTGATCGAAAAGATGATCAGCGCTCGTCTCGGTGCTCAAATCGGAGCTTGGAAGCTCCAACTCCAAGCTTTAATGAAGCATGCGTGAGTTGTGTGTGTGAGATATTTTAAAATGAAAAGTGAGGGGTGTTGGCTGCTAACAGCCGGCACTTTAAAAGAAAAGGAGGCTTGGGCGGTTGGGGGGTGGTCAAGGGTAGGGTAGGTCTAGATATTTAGCCGTTAAATATCTCGTTTCGTCTCGTCTCGTCTCGTCTCGTTTTAACGACTAACTACCCGTACTCTTCGTTACTCGCCCTCTCAACCTCTACTCACCTTCATTACACTCGTAATTCTATATAAATATAGAATACTCATGCTCGTTCTCAAAATTCTGATAAACGAGCTCAGTTCGTTTATCGAGAAATTCCGATTCACTATTCACTCATCGTCCAAAAATAAAAACTTTCGTCGTTGGACTCGTTTCGAAAAACTAAGAATATTTCTCGACGACGTGCACGTAAGATTTTGAAAGTCGACAAAAAGACGAAATAGCAGTATTTTACTATTCATCGTCAAAAAGTCAAAAATTTCAAAAACGTCTTAACGGACTCAGATCTCACTTCCGAGTTCACTGTTCTCATTCAAATAATTATCTCGAATTATTCAAATACTCAAACTCAAATACGGATATAAAATCCCACATCATTCTCACATCATTAAAAGAACATCTCAACATCACTTCGTCAAAAATAACATGAAACTTCATATAACACTTCACATCATTACCCAAAGTAATTTCTAACAAGGGATCTAAACCCTAATTACTCAAACTTAACAATTAAACACGTCATCAAAAGCCCGGGTATTACATACCCTCCCCCTTAAAATAAATTTTGTCCCGAAATTTGCACCTCCTGTAAATGTTTCGGGTACTTCTCTCACATCTCATCCTCAAGCTCTCTTTCCACTTCTTTCTAACTATAATGTCTCCATTGGACCTTTTCCAATGCAATCGACTTATTACTCAATTGCCGAATCTTATGATTTAGCATCATCTGAGGTCTCTCTCTTCTTACTCAAGTCTGGTTCTAAGACCATTTCTTCTTAGTAAACCACATGGTTTGGGTCGAAAATATATCTTCTCAAATATATATTCTCAATTGTGACACGTGAAACAAGTTATGCACGTTTCCAAAGCTAGGTGGTAATGCTAACCTGTACGCTATTGGACCTATCTTTCACAAAAACTCATAAGGACTCATAACTCTGGGTCTAAGTTGTCCTTAAACTCTAACTCTATTCATCCTCGTACTCAACTCTCTCTGTAAACTCATCCAAAAATGTGACGTAAAATTTTGGATCTCTCTCTGAGGTGATCTACACCGGTACTCCGTGCAATTTTAAACTCACGAACGTACAATTGTACTAACTTATCTGATCCATACGCGATTAGATTCGATATGAAATGTGCAGATTTTGTTAGTCGATCAAAACCCATTTCTATGTGATCCACTTCTACTCGGGAATCTCTAGCAGGTTTAGCTTCCCATAGGGTCGTTGGTGTAATGCTTTCACTTGCTGACAAGCTAAGCATCGCTCTACAAACGAAGCTATGTCTCGTTTCATTCCGTCCCACAAAAATCTCTTTTTCAAATCCTGATACATCTTTGTGCCTCCTGGGTGGGCGGCGTAAGGCGTGTCATGAGTCTCACTCATGATCTTATTCTTAAGTTCATCATCGTGGGAAATAGATACTCTCCTCTCAGACAAGATAGCATTGTCTAATGCTTCTTTGTAATTCTTGAGATCTCCTGTTCTTATCCTTACTCGTAACTTTTCCATTTTCTCGTCCTTTCTTTGTGCATCAACCACCATTTTCCTCAAACTAGGCGTCGTCGCAACAATACTCGCTATTGTCCCTGGTGGTTTTATCACCTCTATCCTCATCTTGTCAAAGTCCTTTATAAGCTCATCCTCTCTCGTGAGGAGACATCCTAACTTTGACGAGACCTTTCGGCTCAAAGTGTCGACTACTACCTTGGCCTCACCGGAGTGATAAATAATGTCGCAGTCAACATCCTCTACTAATTCGAGCCATCTCCTCTGTCTCATGTTAAGATCCTTCTGCTCGAAAAAGTATTTCAGTCTTTTGTGGTCCGTGAAAATTCCACATCTAACTCCGTAAAGATGATGCCTCCAAATTTTCAGGGCATGCACAACAGCTGCAAGTTCTAAATCATGCGTTGGATAATTTATCTCGTGGGGTCTAAGTTGTCGTGATGCATAGGCTATAGCTCTTCCTTCTTGCATCAAAACACATCCTAGCCCATTCTCTAACGCATCTGCGTAGATGGTATACTCTTTATCCATTTCTGTGACTATCAGCACTGGTGCTGTAGTCAATCTCCTTTAAGCTCTTAAAAACTCTCTTCACACTCCTCTTTCCAATTGTACTTAGCTTCTTTTCTAAGTAATTGGGTCATCGGTTTTGCTATCGTGGAAAATCCTTTAATAAACCTCCGATAGTAACCTGCTAAGCCTAAGAAGCTGCGAATCTCGTTAGGCGTAGTTGGTGATCTCCACTCATGTACAACTTGTACCTTGGCAGGGGTCAACCTTAATCCCTTTGGATGAAGCAATATGTCCTAGGAACGTTACTTCGTTCAACCAAAATTCACCCTTGGTGAATTTGGCGAAAAGCTTCTCAGCTCTAAGCGTTTCCAACACTACTCTCACATGTTGTTGGTGCTCTTGCTCACTCTTCGAATATATGAGAATATCATCTATGAAAACTAGGACAAATTTCCTCAGTTATTAATGGAACACTTGATTCATGTGATCCATGAAAACTACTGGTGCCTTCGTCAAACCGAATGGTATAACTATGAACTCATAGTGCTCATACCTTGTTTGAAAAGCTGTCTTAGGTTATATCCTCCTGTCAAAATTTCAACTGGTGGTAATCTTATCTCGAGTCAACCTTCTAGAAAATGCTCGTTCCTCTTAATTGATCAAACAAGTTATTTATCCTTGGTAAAGGACATTTGTTCTTGAGTGTCAATTTATTCAGCTCTCGATAATCTATGCACATTCTCAACGTGCCATCCTTCTTTTAACAAAAAGGACTGGTGCTCCCCACGGGGATACACTAGGTCTGATAAAATCTAACTCGAGCAGTTCTTGTAGCTGAATTTTCAGCTCTTGTAGCTCCTTAGGTGCCATTCTGTAGGGTACCATCGACACTGGTGCTCCTCCAGGTTCTAGATCGATAGTAACCTCCAACTGTCTTGTTGGTGGCAAATCCTGGTAAGGTCTTGGGAAATACATATCTATATTCTCTTACCACTGCTACATCCTCCAAGTTTTTTTTACTTGATTCTCCTTCATCATTCAAGTAACTAGGTAAGCTTGTGCTCTGTTCTCCTTTACCAACTTCGACGCTTGAAACGCCGGAAGATTGGAACTCTCTTTTTTCTATCAATGCCGTGAAAACATGTCTGTTCCTTCCCAGGTGTTTGGAAAGTTATCCGTCTCTTCTTAAAATCAATCAGGGCAAAGTTCTCTTCTATCCAGTCCATCCCTAGCATAATGTCTACGTCCCACATAGGCATTAAGTGCAAGGTTCTCGTTCTCATCTTTAGTGATCCTAACTCAAGCTCCAAGTTAGAAATCATATAAAGAAACTGTAGTAGCTCTTCCTACAGGAGTGATTACTCTCAACTCGGGACTAGGTCGTTTTGGCTCGAGTTTGAAGGTATCTACTTCAAACAATTAAAGAATGTGAGGCTCCTGTATCAAACAGAATCCTGACTGGTACATCCTATAACTTGCCCCTACCTCTCAGGTTTCCCTGATTTTTCTCTCGGGCTGCTTCTGATTTAGCGCAAAGGCTCTCTGATGCTGTGGCGGCTGTGGAAGTTGTTGCTGCTGCTGCTGTTTCTGTGGACATTGCGGTTGACGCTGTCGTTGGGGATATCCCATGATGGCGCTCACGGGTTGAGCCGAATTCTGATTAGGCTTCCCTCTCACCATTTCTTGTTGTCTACCCGAGCAGTGTGACGAGTAGTGACCATCTTGTCCACAGTTGACGCAACTATTATTTCCAGCTTTGCAAACCCCCAAGTGCATCTTGTTGCACTTGGCGCACGGCGACGTCCTCTGTTGTCCTGATGACTGTCCAGGATATTTTTGCTTACCCTGTTGTTGATGGACTTGTCCTTGCCACGGTTCTTTGTTGCCATGTGCTTTGTCCTCTCACTTTCTCTTTCCATTACGTCCTTAAGGTACAGTCTGTTGTCCTCTAGGTGTTTTTTTTGTCTGAGTCAGCGGCAGTGTGGGTGTCTGCAGTATTTTCTGTGGCTGTAAAGCCAATATCCATATCCAAGGCTCGATTCAAAGCCTCGGTGTATGACAAGGCACTCTGACTTGCCAATACTACTTTAAAGTCTTGCCTTAATCGGCATAAAACTCAAACATCTTCTCGTCAGTATCCATCTTCTGATGAGCGAAACGTAATAGCTCACAGAATTCTCGGTTATACTCTACAACTGATTTCTTTCCTTACATCCAACTTCGATATTCAGCCTCTCGCTGCTTACGGTACTCCTCGATACATACTTCTGAGTAGCCTTGAAACGTTCTCAAGTGTAGTTTACCAGTTGCTCGGGTGTCAGAGTCTTCTGACGTGTCTCTCACTAGTCTTATACATCAAAAGAAACTACTAGGACAACTCAAAAGTTGTAAGGGTTCAACCGTAGAATGACATCAAAACAAATTGTTGCAAACAAATTTGCTCAAGAGACTCGAATGAATGACCAGAGGGTAGAATGAAGTAACTACCAGGTCGAACAAAATGACCTAGAGTAAGAACCCATCTGATCTTTTTCAACCGAAAGTTGAAATGCGTGGGTTTATAACCTAAAACACGTCTACTGAGATTTGGATCACGCGGAGTCGCGGACTGGCCAGGTCCAACATAATCACTCCCCAGTCACGCGGGAAATACTACACCGAACTTGAAAATTCTGGGTCCTTGAGACCCTCAACATACTATACATAAGAAAACTTATGTATGCAACAGCAAGCTAAAAGCTTCGTCTTTGGTTCTTTGAAACCCTCAACTCAACCATCACTCTAAGCGTCCTCGAAACTCAAGTTCAACTCACTCACTCAACTCTAAGGAAACCCTCACGGTCACCTCAATATAGAATACTCATGCTCGTTCTCGAAATTCTGATAAACGAGCTCGGTTCGTTTATCGAGAAATTCCGATTCACTATTCACTCATCGTCCAAAAATAAAAACTTTCGTCGTTGGACTCGTTTCGAAAAACTAAGAATATTTCTCGACGACGTGCACGTAAGATTTTGAAAGTCGACAAAAAGACGAAATAGCAGTATTTTACTATTCATCATCAAAAAGTCAAAAATTTCAAAAACGTCTTAACGGACGTGCACGTAAGATTTTCAAAGTCGACAAAAAGACGAAATAGCAGTATTTTACTATTCATCGTCAAAAAGTCAAAAATTTCAAAAACGTCTTAACGGACTCAGATCTCACTTCCGAGTTCTCCGTTCTCATCTCGAATTATTCAAATACTCAAACTCAAATACGGATATAAAATCCCACATCATTCTCACATCATTAAAAGAACATCTCAACATCACTTCATCAAAAATAACAAGAAACTTCATATAACACTTCACATCATTACCCAAAATAATTTCTAACAAGGGATCTAAACCCTAATTACTCAAACTTAACAATTAAACACGTCATCAAAAGCCCGGGTATTACAGTAGCTTCAATTCAGGAATACGAAAGTTAATGATTGAGCATCTAAACAAAGCAACTGTTGGAATTAAATGACAACATGAATTACTTGCTAGTTGTGTGCTCTTGAGATGAAGAATCTTGGACCCTAGACTTGTTTTGCATATGATACTTGTTAAGTTTTACTGTGGTTATTTGTCTTGATTTATTTCTTCTTTGTTTAGAAACAATTCTGGAAAAAATGGATAGAATATTTAGGATGTTTTTAATTTCCGTGTGTAAAACATAAACTCATTAGCTCTGTAAAGCTTTCGTCGAGGATACGACTTGTCAACTTATCACTCTACGATTGGCCTTGTACTCTTGCGAGCAATTTAGAAGGTACTCTTTAGGTTGATCAAAATTTGGTGCCGTTGTCAGGGAAATCTTTAGGCTTTGTGATTTGTGTCAGACTTTTTTTCGTGTTTGCTTTTTTTTTCTTTTTTTTTTCTTTTTTCCCTAGGTGCGCTAGATCGGTTTTGTATTTTTGTTTACACAATGATTAGTGCATCTAGGAGGGAAATTTAGTGATACATGTCTAGCAGTTGTAGCTTTGGATCTATATGAGAATACATGGCATGGTATTAAGGAAACACGTGGAATACAAATGAATTTGTATTTGTCCGATGCTCGCTATTAGGTTCTAGTAATGAGGAACGCGGCGCAGGCACTGAGGTGTGCGCGCGAGACTCAGCCGCTGGGCTGGATGATATGATCCTTGTCGATCAATCAATCGAACACGCAAGCGGAAGACTGAAGAACGAACGATAGATGGAAATTTTAGAACCTCTGAATCTAACCCACAGAATGATATAGGCGAATTGAATCCCTACACCCCAACGTGATGTTGACGCTGTAACTCGGGAACGATGAATGATACTCGACAAGGGTTGGTTGACTCGCCATTACATCGATAGATGAATTCGTCTTGGAATTTCAAGAGGAATTCGAAAACTCTCAAGAGAGAATAAAACTCACAATTTTGATAGAAAAATAATGTTCAACTCGGCCAACACCGATCAAGCCCTATATATAGGCAAAAACTAAACCTAGTCTATTAAGGAAACAACTTAAATAAAACCCTAATCAGCCAAACAAGGCCCTTATTCCTAATTTTTGAAAATAACCCAATTGGGCTCTAAAATAACAATGCTGAAAATAAAATAAATAAAGTCTTCCAACTTTGGCCCAAATGCACATAAATCAAAATCAAACGTAAACGTGGGCTATCCAACACGCCAACTCCACCATCTCCTATTGGCTTCTTCATTCCCCTCATTGACCATGAATCTTGGGCTGCATCATTCTCCTCTTCTTGAAGATGATTCGTCCTCAAATCCAAGTCATCACTTACATCAAAAAGGAAACTTTTCCTTGCGCATATGAAACCTTTCCATCATGTGCCCCTTGGCCAGTAACTCGCCAAATGGCCTCTCGTCCTTCACGGCCCACTTCCAATCACTAGCTCTTGTAAGAAATGATTTGTGCATCAACCCATTCTCCTTTTTAACTACAGGCTGCTCCTTGGACTTCACCTTTTCCGCCTCCTTTTGCAATTGCACTTGATCCTCATATGCTTGTTTAGGAGTAAGAGGAACAAGTGATACCTTCTTCAGATTATATTCAAAGGAATATTTGTTGGTGAAGCCATCATGAGTTACGCATCGATCAAACTGCCACGGACGTCCCAACAAGATGTGGCTCGCTTGCATTGGAATCACATCACACAATACCTCATCCTCATACTTCCCAATGCGAAAAGAAACCTTCACTTGCCTCGTAACTTTGATGACGCCGGTCTCATTCAGCCACTGCAAATGGTACGGCTTGGAATGCTTCACTGATTTATGCTTAAATTGCTCTATTTTTAAGGGTTTGTATGTGTGTGTTTTAAGATAATCTTCTGGAAATTGGTGCGTTTTATGGTGTATTTTATGCTTTGCAGGAGATTTAGGCTTTCGAGATGGAAGAATGCAATTTTGGAGAATTTCGGATGAATTTGGCATTTTCTAGGTGTTCTGGTCTCCAGAGCAGAGGAACCGACATCTCCAGAGCAGAGAAGTGAAAAGTCAGAGAAATCACCATTCCTCTGGTGAAAGCCCAGATCAGCGAAGTCGAAAGCCAGAGCAGAGAAACCAATCGCCAGAGAAGTCGAAAGTCAGAGCAGAGAAATCAGTCAGAGAAGTCGAAAGTCAGAGCAGCGAAATCAGTGCAGAGGAGCAACATCAGAGCAGAGAAATCACCATTCCTCTGGTGATAGCCATTTCTCTAGCGCGACCCGTTCCTCTGGCGATAGCATTTCTCTGGCGATAGCCGTTTCCCTGACGACAGCCGTTCCTCTGGCGAGAGCTGCGAATTCGGCAAGAGTGGGAGTATTTTCCAAAGCGTGCATCTAGCTGGAGAGTTGCCTTATTTTACACGATTCTATTACCTTTAGAATTCTACTTTGCATGGCAACTTCCATGGTGATCGAAGGAAATCTGAAAACTATAAATCGGTCCTCTTTTGACCTATCTAGGGCGGAGACCCCCAGACTTAATTTTTCAGTTTTCTAGCTTTAGAATTTTATTGCTTTCTAGTTTTCAAGGCTTGGATCAAGATTGAAGATTCAAGCTGCTACAATCATTCTTATTCGGTTTTTATATAATTCAGTTTTTCCAATTGTGTTCTTTTTAATTATGTTTATGTTTTCTTTTATTATGTCTGGCTAGTTTCGTTTAGCTGATTCTAGGGTTTGTAAATAGTTGATTGAATTTATGTGATTTATTTGTTAATACCTTTGTGCCTTCCAGTTTATGATTTATAATTCCTGGTGCTTAATTTCTTGTGAATTATCTGATCAATAGTTTGCATGTTTAGCTATTCGGTTTGAGACCTAGCGGAGATAACTGCTTAGCGGATTCAGGGATGTATGATATGATTTTAACCTTGAGACCTAGCGGAGATAGGTGAATCATAGGGAGCTATTCTTAGGAGCTATTGGGAGTTAGTAGATTTTCTTGAGACCTAACGGAGATAGATAATTTACTAATCTACGATCGTTGCTGCTCTAGCGAGAGTGATTGATTAATTAAGTGATCTCTCATCATAACTGGATTAAACTGGTACATAGGATTAATAGATTTAGTTAATGAATTTACTACCCTAGGATCAGTTGTCTTTCATATTTGAATTCGTTTACGTGCTTTTATTTATTGCTATTTGCGTTTTAGTTTAAGTCAATCAATCTCTACTTTTGTTTGCATGTCTACTGTTATAGTCTGTTTAGGGGATAGCTAAAGTCGTTTCGTTGTGTCAGTCCCTATGGATACGATACTCGGTTACCAATTTTTGCTACAATTGCACCGTGTTAGTTGCGGTATTTTGTTGCTAATAAATTAGTGATCAACTTTTTTGGCGCCGTTGTCGGGGACTGATAATAAGTTACTTTAATATTTCCGATAGGACTTAGTAGTACTTCAGGCGTTTACTGGTTCTTTTTATTTTTATTTTTCTAATTCTCGTTTTTTTTCAGGCACTGCATACGATGGCTACTGATGACCAAATTCGTGCTCTACAGGAGCAGCTGCAACAGCTGTTGGACGCTCAAGCTGCTAAAGAAGCTCAGAATCAGCCTCCGATTGCAGAGATGTTCGTTCCTCAGTATGAGTATCAGGAACCTCCCCGTATTAATGCCAATAATTTTGAGCTAAAGACTGGTTTGATCACGATGGTCCAGCAGAACCAGTATGGAGGACACGCTATAGAGGATCCTAATGCACATCTGGCGCAATTTCTAGAGCTTTGCAGCACTGTAAAGATGAATGGAGTATCTGATGATATTATCCGTCTTCGTCTTTTCCCTTTCTCACTGCGGGATAAAGCGAAGTCATGGTATCATACATTGAATTTGAGTGAAACTACTACGTGGGAAGATGTAGCCCAAGCTTTCCTACGCAAGTTCCATCCTCCTGGCCTGACCCTGAAATTAAAGATGGACATTGTGCAGTTCCAGCAGTTTGAGGGAGAAAAGCTGGCAGATACATGGGAGAGGTATCAAGAGAAGTTGAGAAAGTATCCGAGCCACGGATTTGATGAAGGCACGCTCATTATCATGTTCTACAATGCTTGTGGAGAGCATACAAGAATGCATTTGGACACAGCTGCAGGAGGTTCTCTGCTTCAGAAAGGTAGTTCCGAGGCGTGGAGCATCATTGAGAGTATGGCTGCTACGAGTTTTCAATGGCCATCAGAGAGAGTACAATTGAAAAGGGTGGCAGCTGTTTCCATCTCTGATCCTATGGCAACGATGGTTACACAGCAGGCAGCGATTGCTACGCAGCTAGCAGAGCTGACTACTAAGATTAATGCTTTGACCATTGGAAATCAGGAGCAAGCTGTGAGAGATCCCATATGCATAGAAGACGTAAATTTTGTCAATGGCCAAAACTATGGAAATTTTCAGAAGGTACAGCCAGGAATGTACAACAGAGGGCAGCAGGGTCAGCAGCAGTTCCAGCCAGGAGCACGCCCGCATCCTAACCTTTCTTACGGCAATCCGAACAATGCTTTGTAGCCTCCACCTGGATTTTTTGTATCTAGTGGAGGAGTTATAAATGAGCCGAAGAAAGTATCACTGGAGGATATGATGCAGCAGATGTTAACAGAGATGTCTAGCATGAAGACAACTGTTAATTCAAAGATGACTAATTTGGAGTCTCAAGTGGGAAATATTGGGAATAATTTTTCATCACTGTCCAAGCAAGTGCAGATTTTGGAGACTCAAGTTGGTCAGATGGCCAACCAAGCAGCTGCGCAGAACAAGCCAGGCCAATTTCCTAGCAACACTCAGTTCAATCCGAAGAGCCAATATCAACAACCTCAGCAAAATCAGCAATGTCATTCCATCCGGGTGGTTGATAATTCAGTTGAGGATGAAGAGCAGCGGAATCATCCAGAGCAGCAGGATCATCCAGAGCTACAGGACGGCAAGGATGGCAAGGAAAAAAATGTAGAGATTATGGAGGATGATGACCTGGAGACGATTGTGTGCGATTCGCCGCCTACTTCTAAGGTATCGTCGAATACCTCTGCTGTTAAGAAGCCTATTCCTACTCCTACGTTTCCCAGGCCAGAGTACAAGCCTGTAGCACCTTTCCCTCTTCCATTCCCGAGGCCAAGATTAGATGAGCAAAGCTCCAAATTTTTGGAGACATTTAAGAAGTTAGCTGTGAATATTCCTTCCGTGGAGATCTTGAGAAATAAGCCAAATGAGGTGTAAATTGTGAAGGCTGTGATGGAAAAGAAGAGTGCATTCAATGAATTTGAGGAGGTGCTCGCAGTGAAGGAGTATCAGTTGGCTCCAAAGAGGGAAGATCCGGGCAGCTTCAATATTCCTGTGAAGATTGGAAAGTCATTGTTTGAGAAAGTGATGTGTGACACCGGAGCAAGCATAAATGTCATGCCTCTCAAAGTGTATAGGAAGTTGCAGCTGGGGGATTTGAAGCCAACTAACAAGACAATTCAGCTTATTGATAAGTCTTTCATGCACCGTCTCCAATTCTGATCTCAGAATCTTTCCCAATGTTGACTTAAGTGCCTCCATCATGAATTTCGTCTTTGGATCAACAACAGGTTGATCATCATCCGTATTGGAACCCTACTCATCTCTTTTTGACATATTGACACAGAAAAACAATAAAAGGTTAGTAAAAACAGAACCTCACCACCTCACAAGCACTCGTGTATCACTCAAATAATGAATCACTCAGCACTCGTGTATGTCACTCAAATCAAAGGCTTTTTTTTCACTCTAATAGTCTCACCACTCTTGTATTTTTCCACTCAAGTTCTCTCTTAAGGAATCGAAATCCCTGAATCTACCACTTGAATTCAACACCAACAATAACAAACGAAACCACCAAACTGACCTCAACGAGAGCACTCAACGAAACATCCCGCAAGGTACCACACCAACTGTAGTGACCCGCTCTTTTATATATATATATATATATATATTAAATCCAGTAATGCGTGTTTATTACTTTTCATCAGTGAATGAAACCGGTTATTATCCTGATATGAATTCAACTTATGATCCTGAATTTATATTGTTAAGCAGTCAATGGTATTATTCCAGAGTTATAACTGACTTAGCAAAGTCACGTTATTTATTTAAGCGAGATGGAACTAGATTTTATTTTTATAATTACTTAAGTCGTGGATTATTTCCGACTCGTGAGTTAATTAAATCTACGGATTTAATTTGGATTCATTTCGAAATACGAGATTTTTTTTAATAAACAATATCAAGCAGATACGAGCACGCGATTCATATTACAGTTACAGAATCACCGAGACATAGGAATATACTTCATTTATTCACCACTATCTCATTCTCAAACTTGGCAACCTTTTTCACACAATCAACTTTCATTCATATTTCCTAATTACACCATAGTCTAGCAAGTATACAAGAAAGAGAAAGAAAAAAAGAAAAAAAAGGGGGGGAAAGGACGTGTGGGTGTGCTGGAGCAGCAGCTCCCTACAAGAAAGAGAAAGAAAAAAAAAAGGGGGGGAAAGGACGTGTGGGTGTGCTGGAGCAGCAGCTCCCACCCCTATCTCTGCACCTTTTGGCTAGCACACTCAAGTGTGCAGTCTTTCAGCCAGCTTTCCTATGTCTACCCCCATCCAATCCACCTCATACTCCAGCCACCCTATCTCTACAGCTAATACTAGCACACTCAAGTGTGTAGCAACAGCTTCTCCTTTAGTCTCACACTTCAGCCCCAATTCGCCACTCTCCTCTTTTCTACACTTAGAAACCTTGGGAGAGCAGAGACTTCAATCCAGTGCTCTGCCACTTCAAGGTAAGCTTTGGCTACAATTCCTCCATCTTCTCCATAACTCTACCTGCATTGATTGAGGAAACAACAATTGTTAAAACTGTTCCAGCCATTCAAGTTCATTCAAAACATCAACAGTTGGAGAAGTGAGGAAGAGAGAGAGGGATCAGGCATTCAATACTTGCCAAAATAAAGGTAAAACTTTTCCTTAATTCTTTCAACTGTCCATGATTCTCCCGCATTCATTGAGAGGAACCGGCCATTGTAATCATTTCAGATTATCTCAGTTATTCAATACCACAGCAACAGCCAACCAACAGTCATTCCCAAGGTATTAATTCTATACCAAATATCCATTCCAGTTCGCATACATACCAAAGCATGATCAGTTTCTAATGATAGAAAACCATTGTAGACATAATGGACTTAGCAAAGTTGCATTCTTTATAGTACAAACACCAACTGCATCATGATCCATTCATGGTTACTTCATGCTCTAGAACTTAGCAGAATCACCAAATATACTCTCATGAGCAAATGGCAGTTTATATGTAGTTTTAAATGTGCATAACTGAGTTTATACAAACAAGAAGAGATTACGCCTTGTAGTTAATTCGCGTTGAGGGCCAATAGAAGGAGGGTTGAGTTTTGACTTAGCTTTAGGAAGAAGAGTGGGCGGCTGCCCTACTCCGAATTGGAAACGGCGCATCTCCGCTCGGTCGGAACTGCGACGGCGCGGCGGAGCAGAATCTTGCTGCTTGACGGAGCTCGACGGACAGAAAAGGAAGAGCCGAATGCCGGAGAGGCAGCGGCACATCAACACAGTGCAGCAACGCGGCGAATCCGGCCGGTCATCCAGTCGCAGCGGCGGCAGATTTTCGACGGCAAGGAAAGCTAGGGCTCGGTGTCGAGGAAGGAGGATTAAGGCTCAAATCTTGGGGCGACCTCCCCTGATTTTGAGAGACGACAACAGAGGCAATTTCGGATGCAACAGTGCGACGGGCGAGACTGGAATACGGCAGCGTCGCCGGCGATTTCAAGCGAGAAAAGGGGCTGACAGGTCACGTCTTATTTTAGTGAGTTAAGGCTCGACGTCGAAGAGGAATCTGAGGACGGAAGTTGGACGGCGCCGCTCCCAGCTGACGACCGCTCGCCGGATTCCAAACAAAGGAGTAGCGACGACGATTTCCAAAAGTCTAGGGCACGATTTTGGGCTCTGTCGGAGGAGAGGGCGAGACGGCGCTGACAGCTCGAGTGGCCGGAGAAAGATGCGGCCACGCCGAACCTAAGCTCGGTGGCAGCCGACGCCGGTCGGAGCAGAGAAGGTGACTGAAGCCTCGACTGATGTTGAGAGAGGCCGACTGTTTTGGGGAAGGAATTTTCGACTGATATGAGAGATGGGGGAACTCGACTGATTTGAGATTGGAAGAGAGAGAGAAATTCAATTGGGCCTTTATTTTATTTTCCCTTGGGCCGAAAGTTGGGCCTTCTTTTTAACTGTTGTGGGCTGCAGATTATTTGATGATGGACTGGTCTTCCAAATCACTTAAGCCCAGACCCCCTTTCCTTCGAGGCATTTGTTTTTATTAGAGTTGGGCTGAGGATTATTAACAGATTCAGGCCCCACCTATTTTATTTAATTGGGCTGTTGTATTATCTTAGTTGGGCCTCGTTTGATTTCTTTATTTGAGCCCAGCTAATCAATTATTTATTCATTGGGCCAAGATTTATTTAATTACTTAAGCCAATGAATTATTTCAATTAGGCCTCTCATGTTAATTATTCAAGCCCACTTCTACTTAATTAATTATTAGGCTGCCTTATGTTGGGCCTTCTAATTATTCGAACTTACAGTATTGCTATTGTTCCTACTTTAGCCCGGGTAAATGTTATGAGGTTATACAACGAATAGACCGAATTAGTTATTTACTTTCTACCACTTACCTCGAGTGAGATTTATTTAATCGGCGGATTAGAACACCCTGAAGAGAACGGATTAATTTTAGTTAATTATTCGGCTTCATGAGACGAGACTTAGCTTTTGTTTAAATCTGATAGCCTGGATTAACAATAGAATTTCCCTGATTATTATCTCAGAATAATAATTCATGCATAAGAGGATCATGCATCGTTAATTTCGTATTCTCATTATTTGAGGATTTTGCTCGAGCAGTATCTTATTTATATTCTCGTAATAAAGGTCAAGCGCGAGATTAATAATCAATCAAGGAGCTACTGTACCACAGAAATTTTCTATCAGGTGGGCATTACTTTCATATATATATCAAATGAGTTTAATGTTACAATTGAATAAGTTATTCTGTTACAAAATCTTTGAACTGAAAATCATTTCAACTGTTGTCTTGCCATAAATGTTTAAATTTTGGTATGATATCTATCTGATGTGTTATGTAATCGAATTCGGGTCCTGAGCAGTTGATAGCTATCCTGCCAGGGCTAGTGTACACGTGTGACCGTGAGTCATCGAGCGGGTTGGCCGGTCAGGTGTCCGTGAGAGGTGGCCACCTCTCCGGCACGTAATTCCAGATATGATAGATTACAAGAGAACTTAGTCTGATCAGACGAACTTTAAGAATCACAAATGAATTTAGTAAGCTTGGGCCTTGTTAGCGAAAAACTCTCTTGCTGTACTGTTTATGATGGCATGACAATATACAACTTTGCGAAGCATGTTATATTTCATTATAGGCATATGTGCCCACTGAGTACCTTTGTACTCAGCCCTGCATATATTTCTAAATGTGCAGGTTGAGCAGTAGCCGATGGTGATGAAGTGACGAGCAGGATCTTCTTTTGTCTCGACGTTATATATATATTTTGAAAAACTCTTGGGTACATGTCTTCATACATGTAATCAGAAACCTTATTACTTCCGCTGCGTACTCAAAGAAGTCTTATGTTATTTTGGCTAAGTCGGAGATATCCGAACTTACTAGTTCAATCGAATCATTGCAACTAAACCTCCGTTATATATATATATTAGATGTTTCCTTCTTTATCAATGAAAAGTAAAATCCTTCTCTGTTAATTCACTCCCCTTTTCTACTCCCGCTTCTTATCTCCCTCCCTTAGTCATAGTTTCCCGGTTTAATTATCCTTAATTAATTCCGGTCGTGACACCAACAAACAAAAATGCACAAAGAAACAGAAACTGAAAACTAAAAAATGTGCTGCACAGAACAATAGGGGACGCCCAACAGCAGTATAAGGGCCCTAACTCTGTGTTTTGTCTATAAATACAGCTATCTGCTGTCAGAATAATACACACAAAATTAGGGTTTTGAGAAAGCAGAGTGGGGCGACAATACTGAGTGGGCGGCTACTGTCTCTGGGAGTTCTTATAGTTCGTTCTCCATCCAACATTGGGAACTGATCGGGATACAGTTCAGAAGATCTTACATACACATATTTATGTTAATAAAGCTAACACATTCGAGTTGTAATATCATACATACACATATGCACGATCATAACCTCCAACATTAATAAAGCTAACACATTCATGTCTTGACAACATTTTCCATACTTAGTTAAAGTGTGTATAATATGATCAAGTTGTTATCTAGAAAGTGTGTTGTTTTTGTGCCATCTTTAAAAATTCATAACAACAAACTCAATTAACATAAAATTTCATACCATTTTATTTCAAAAACTTCATGAAGTGTAGTTTACTCCAAAAGTGATAGTTAACCAAAAAGATTAAATGTTTTAGAGATATTACTCCTTTAGTGCAGGCTGTCAAAAATTGACAGTTTCTGCCAATATTGTTTAGGCCATCTGAAAACAAAGCAAACCTTTACAAAAATTCATCAAACTTAATCAGCCTATACCAAAGATATCCAAGAAGATTTGGTAAAATTTTCAAAAGGAAATTCGTTCATATGATCTGCCTAATAGACTATGAAACTCAGATACTTTTACTGTTGAAAAAATATGACAGCAAAACAGAGCTTTTTTGAAAGAATAAACTGATCTGTTTCAGAGGTCATAAAAATATAAGACTTATTTTTTTAGAAAGGTATTTTAGTCTATTTTCGCTTAAAAAAAACGGTGATACAAAATCCCTCATGGTTTAAGAGATATAAACGTTTTGGTGAAGCCTACCAACAGTTGACAGTTTTTGTCATCATTTTTCCCAAATATCTTAAAAATAGCAAACATCATCCAATAGACATGAAATTTTGCAGAGACAAAGTAGACATATCATAGATACACATACTAAAATTTCAATGCCATCAAGCCACGAAAACTCATCGAAACATAAGCTTTATTCTTCTGTAAAACAGCACAGGATTCCAGTCCAACAATTGTCATTCATAAACTCTAAATCAAAACTAGCATGCTTCCAGTATATATAAACACTCATATACTCAATCAATTTCATCAAACTAAATTCAAAACACACATACATTGTATACAAGACTCAACTAATCTCATTAACTTTTCGTCCATCATTGAACCCTAAGAAATTAACAAAAATTAACAAATTCACACACTAAGAAATGTTGAACACTAATTTAGATGACAACGTATGTAAATTGAAAGGTTGAGGAAAAATTTACCAGAGTGAATCGGAGAACTTGGACACTAATTTAGCTCCAGCTGGACGAGGCCGACTCCCGGTGGCCGTCCACTCACCTAATTTCAAGCATGAGATCAAGAAACTAGGAAGGGGAAATATATCATAGAAAAGATAGAAAAAGAAGGCAATAGAATTGACCTTTGTGATAAACTTCTGTGCATGACTTCTTATCTGCACAGTAGTCTTGGTTCCTATATGTTCTGTGCCAACACCAGATACAAAACAAAAACAAGAGCAAGGACAACTCTAAAATCAAAAGAAAATACACTGAAAAATAAATCTCATAAAAGGAATTATTAGTAATACATATTAATCTCAGATACAAATAACAATGTGGAAATGATTACGCAAGGAAGCATGTAATCAACCTGAACCAATTTGCAGGATTAGATCTATGAGGTAAAGTAAGAAAATAGAGACCTTGTATTCCTATTAGGTAAAGTAAGAAAATAGAGACCTTCTATTCGCTGCCAAGCATGGCCATAAAGCTTGAGAGCTTCTAGAAACCTATTGTGCTCCTCTTCAGTCCATCGCTCCCGCTGCTTAGTAATCGTGTAAGGCTTCCTTGTCTGCCAACGAAGAATAAACATTCATAGATCTAGAAAAAAATATGTGAGGAGTAGGGAGCAGTTTAAAATTCCACTGAAATATAATGAGTTATTATGCTCACTAAACACTTGAAAGGGAATGAAGCAAAAGAAAGATCCTTACAATGACATAGTTAAAAGAGAAATAAACAATATGCTAATTGCATAATCTCAAGTAATTCACTTCAATTTAAATAAACCAAAGCAGCTCAGCTTATCCTGAAAACCATTAATCAAGTTTCCAGAAGGAATGGCCTTCGAAGATCAAGCAACTGCCCCTTTCCTATCATCTACAGACTAGATAAACACAAACATATTTGTTATCAGCACAAAAGAAAAAAATGAGAACTGGTTGAGCAGCAGAAGTGGAAAACCTAACCTTAATTTCACAACTGTTAAATGCTACATAGTTCATACGAGAAGTAAGGTTAAATCAAATCCCAAAATCAGTCAGACCACACTGGTGCAACCCATGAGGCTAATAAATCACAATATCAAGCTAAAATAGGCAAATAAAATCTGATTAAATGCCTGCATACACACTGACCTGGAAGAGTAAAAATGTTAAAGCAACAAGGTAAATGCAGATTGAGGAAAACTTTCATAAATTCAAATAAACTAGACGAATTTAGTTCAAATAAACTAGACGAATTCGGTTCAAATAAACTGGACGAATTTAGATGACAACAAACCCTAGAAACTAATTTTTAGATGACAATATATCTAAATCGAGAGATTGAGGAAAATTTTACCAGAGAGAATCGGAGAAATCGGACTCCGGCTGGCGAGGCCAGCTCGCGGTGGCAGTCTGAACTCTAGGGGAGGCTGGGGGCTCGGCTGGACCCTGGGGCGACTGGAAAGGCCAGGCAGGGGCTCAGCCCTATGCGCGACTGTGCGGTGCAGTCTCTGCAAGGAGGGGTGGCAGGGGGCGCACGGCTGAAGCGAGAGCGGCGCGCGGTGGCAGGTAGAAGGGACGGAGCGGGCGAAGGCGGGGGGGGGGGGATTGATTCTAAGGAAGAAGATGATTTGGTGATTTGGGTGAATTTTTTTTTTGAAGAGGGTGATTTGGGTGAAATTAATTTAGAAAGAAAGGTTTGGGATTTGGAGCGAAAAGGTGGCGGGAGGGTTATATTTAGTTTTTAGAAGAATAATTTTATTTTTAAAAATAAAAATAAAAATAAAAAAAATAAATCATAGATAACAGTAGGGAATAACGATTACAACTACCGTTATAAATTACGCTCATACATAACGGTATTCTTAACACTGAAACAACCGTTGTTGAATCCATGCTCATACATAACGATTGGGTTAACGGTTTAGTAGCACTGTTATATATATCATAAATAGATAACGCTATTATGTAACGCTTAATTTGATACTGTTATGAATACATTTAGATAACAGTACTTACATAACAGAGATCCATAAAACCGTTATGTATATTCAAAAGTGCGCTCATACATAACGGTTTTTGACCAAAACCGTTATGTATGAACCGTTATCCCTATTTTGATTTTTAGTAGTGAGATCGTGTTGAGACAATTTCTGTGGGGAATGTGTTAGCTTTATTAATGTTGGAGGTTATGATCGTGCATATGTGTATGTATGATTTTCTAAGTCTCAAATTTTGTGGATGATACAATATGGTTGATTGTTTATGTGATTAAATGGTGTGAATTGTGAGAGTTATGATTAATGCAGCTACCTACCGCGATGAGTTAAAGGAAATTGCTCCCTATACTCTTTTGAAGTGCTCGAGTGACGCTACAACCTTGGTATGACAAGCACATTATTTCATTATCAAGTTTCAAGAATTGATCAGTTTGATATGATTCTGTGCAACTGAAATGCTTTGATTCTTGAATATGATGATGTGCACAACCCTACACTAGTCTAATGATAAATACAATGTCTCCTCTTTTTCTGTCTTGTGCTAATTGCTGCATAATCTGCAGAGAATTAGAGTCCAAGTAAGGAGTGTGTACATTGCAGGTAGAAGCCATCAAAAGGCCTTTACTTTTATGCATATAGGATCAGAATCACCAACCTATCCGATCGCCCGGTGCAACTTCTTAGACGTCATTGGATCATAACTGATGCCAATGGAAGAACTGAGACAGTCCAGTTAAGCTTCCAGTTTTCCACCTTCTACCCCTCAGTACTTCAATAGACTCGATTCTGTATCTGTTTTAATTTGAGGTATTATGCTTCACTTTCTCTATTGAGCACGTCGACTGGCAGAATGGTGAGACGCGTCTATCAGAAATGTGTTATGGTCCAAAAATATGGGAATGTGAAGATAGAATGTCTTATTTTCCCATTGTATATTGTGATGTTTAGATATATATTTGCTTCATTATTTGCAGGAAGGTGACTATGAGATGAAGCACATAGATAAAGTTGGAACTCGGACGTAGAATGTAGCTATTGCCCCCTTTGCTCTGTCCACATTTGGAGATGATATTAGTGTAGAGATTATCCAACTCATATGCAGTTTCTAGTTGTAGAGATTATGATGTTATTTAGATATATTTGACACTTTGATTATGGATGGATAAAGTTATTTGGATGATTAAATATTTATATATGTTTTGGTTGTGGAATATGTTGTGTTTGAGGATATTGTATATTGTATAATTTATATTTAAATTCTGCATTTAAAAATACATAACGGAAATAATCGTTATGTAAAATACAAAAAAACGTTATGTATAACAACAACAAAGTATAAGAGAGACATTTTATAACGAAAAAAATAAGTTTTATAACGATGAAAACCGTTATATATAGTTACAATACATAACGGAAAAAATAAGTTTTATAACGGTGAAAACCGTTATGTATAGTTACAATACGTAACAAAAAAAATACATTTTATAACAGATTTTATTGTTATGTATTACATTCATGCAAAACGGTATTTAACCGTTATGTAAAATATACAAAATCGTTATGTATAGTTACAATACATAACGAAAAAAATACATTTTATAACAGATTTTACCGTTACGTATTACAATCATACACAACGGTATTTCATGTGTTATGTATCATTATAGTGCCGTTATGTATACATAGTATAGATAACGGTATATTACCGTTATGTATGAGCGCCCTCATACATAACACCACTATATACAACGCTTGTTTTGGTACATAGATAACGGAAAATTACCGTTATGTATGAGCGTTTTTTTTAGTAGTGTCTATACTATCCAAGGAACCCATAAAACACTACAAGATTTAATGAAAATTCAAAAAAAGTGCACGCAGAAACTACCCCAACAGACTCTACACGACCCAAGAAACCCAGAAAATACTACGAAATTTAATCAAAATTCGAAAAAAGTGCACACAGAAACTACCCTAAAAGACTCTATACGACCCAAGGAACTAAATGAACAAAACTGCACACAAAGGATTTTCAAAAAATTCTATAAAACTCCAGAATGAAACAAAAAAATCGGATGTTGGATGCGTATGCGGTGTAAAATATATGTAAGATATGGAAATCTTGAATAGATAAGTAGATAGGAAAAAATACAGAAAAGATCAGACCACAGAAACCTTAAACCTAAACAGACGAAACTCCAAAACTGAAAGATATATGTAAAAATACAGACATAATCACACGACAGCAACCCTAACTGAAAAAGTCAAAACCCTAGGATGGAATGAAAACATGCGAAACACACGGAAACACAGAAATAGAATTATGAAAACACAAAACCCTAGAAAACGCCTATCCTTGACACGGATACAGAAACGAAAATGAAACATGGATACGAAACACGGATCTGG
This sequence comes from Salvia miltiorrhiza, assembly GCF_028751815.1. Classification (NCBI taxonomy): domain Eukaryota; kingdom Viridiplantae; phylum Streptophyta; class Magnoliopsida; order Lamiales; family Lamiaceae; genus Salvia; species Salvia miltiorrhiza. The sequence continues at coordinate 39,884,207 of NC_080391.1, forward strand.
TGCCAAATGATATGATCCTTGTCGATCAATCAATCGAACACACAAGCGGAAGACAGAAGAACGAACGATAGATGGAAATTCCAAAACCTCTTAATCTAACCCACAGAATGATATAGGCGAATTGAATCCCTACACCCCAACGTGATGTTGATGCAATAACTCGGAAACGATGAATGACACCCGACGAGGGTTGGTTGACTCGCCGTTACGTCGATAGATGAATTCGTCTTGAAATTTCAAGAGGAATTCGAAAACTCTCAAGAGAGAATAAAACTCACAATTTTGATAAAAAATAATGTTCAATTCGGCCAACACTGATAAAGCCCTATATATAGGCAAAAACTAAACCTAGTCTAATAAGGAAACAACTTAAATAAAACCCTAATCAGCCAAACAAGGCCCTTATTCCTAATTTTTGAAAATAACCCAATAAACTAAACTAGTGGACTCTAAAATGCTGAAAATAAAATAAATAAAGTCTTCCAACTTCGGCCCAAATGCACATAAATCAAAATCAAACGTAAATGTGGGCTATCCAACGCGCCAACTCCACCATCTCCTATTGGCTTCTTCATTCCCCTCCTTAACCACGAATCTTGGGCTGCATCACTAGATAGCTCGGTCGCGAAGCACGATGCTTGGGTGCAGGAGACGCCCCGCCAGCGCAGAGTGAGCGGATAGCAGCGCGGGCGCAGGCACTGGCCTCGTGTGCGAGCACGAGTGTTTGCTTTTCCCTCATTCTTTGTTCCTTTTTTCCTTAAGTCTTTAATTTCCCACATTTCTTCAAACCCCTACAAAATATAGTGCACACATCAATAGATACTCAAAATTAAATTAAATATGAATGAATGTTACATCCATAAGTCCCCCAATATACTAACAATTAAGGATAAAACAACCCCGCCACACTTAGCCTTTTGTTTTTCCTCAAGCAAAATGCATATGAATTAAATGAAGAGACGGTTCAACAATGCTCAATTCCAACCAAACATTCAACAACCAATTCAAAATTTTCAATCAACACATATCTCTCAAATGGTGTAAGTAACTTAAAGTTTTAAGAGACAACACAATTATAATACAAATGATTCAGCCATACCCAATTCTCCGCTAGAGGTTAATTCCCTAATGTGATCGCCTTTATAATCAATATCTCATATTTCAACTGCGATGTTTTCACCATTTTCTATTCTGTTAAGAAGTTCTTTCTTTCATTTTCAACAGTTAAGCCAAAATTCATGAGATCAAGCTTTTTGGAGCTAATCCAAAGTCTTCTCACTTGGTTTTCCATGCTCATAGTAACACTAGAGAAGCAGAAACTCAGATCTGTCAAACATTTCAACAATCACAACACTTCATAACATCAAGATAAGATCGTAGGCAATCACACTGACAATACTCCCCCTAGCATCTACCGGACAAATCACATCATGAATTGCTCATTAGGATGTTGCATCCTAAACATTAAACTCATCACACCAAGCAAGGAATATGTATATCATGACAGACAAGGACACAACTAATCCAATCACGAATCACAAAATCAACTTGTGAACAAATCACCAACATATGAAGCATTACTCAAAGCCAAGCAAACAATCAAGGCAAAGGGGACCATTTGCCCCACACCAAACAAATCAATAATTCATCACAACAGGCAAACACAACCACAAAGCACCCAAACAGCTACATTCATAAACTTCTTAGCCAAACAAACCCCATACCTGAGTCTTGTCACCAAAACAACTCTTCAATCTCCACCTTATCTCCAAACTTCAGACGAGCCGCACCGTGAAATCGTTGGCCGCAGCGATGGGCGTGGAGAAGTCTAGAAGGTCCACAACACGGCGTAGTCTAGAAGGTCTACCGCAAGGCGATGTGGACTTCCTCCTGGTGATAGGCGACAAGTCGGAGGCGACACGCGCCCTCTGCACCCTAGAGAAGATCGAGCAGGTGCCGCACTTCAACTTCTACAAGAGCATGGAAAAGATCCACGAGGAGAAGGCCATTGGCCTCGACCAGCTCGTTCTGCTCGACGTTGGCCTCAAGCACTGCGGCCCCTGCGTCAAGGTCTACCCCATCGTCATCAAGCTCTCGCGCTCCATGGAGGACACCATCATCTTCTCGACGTCCTCTCACACTCCATGGAGGACACCGTCATCTTCGCGCGGTTAAACGACGATGAGAATGATAGCTGCATGCGGTTCTTGCACGACATGGTCGTGGTGGAGGTGCCCACCTTCTTGTTCATCAGACAAACAGTGGGTCCCATTCCAAAAATAAATTAAGTAAATGGCGAGAAACGACCGTTTTATCATTGGGTTTAAATGCACCATTTTTATGGACTCTAGGGGAGTATTTGGGCTAAGGTCGAGAATGGGGGGGAGGGTATACGCTCTAGGGGCCTCTACTTTAGGGGTGGATCTGCACCTTAATCCTTTAAATTAAATTAATGTAATTTAAATTAATGCAATTAAATGAAAAAGGCAAAAATTAAAACTAATACTCCCTCTGTCCCACGAATCTTGACACGTATGGTTTCGGCACGAGAATTAAGGAGTTGTAGATTAGTGTTTTAAGTGTGTAGTTAATAAAGTATAAAAGTGATTAAGTAGGAGAGATAATGTAATAAAAGTGATAAAATAGGAGAGTGAAGGTAATAATTATTATCTTATTTGGAAATGTGTCAGGATTCGTGTGACGGCCCAAAAAGGAATACGTGTCAAGATTCGTGTGACGGAGAAAATATAAGTCAGCAGAATGAGTCAGACCAATGTAGGCCTTGACTTATAAGTGGTCTCAGAGCATAAATGAGTGACTGGTTCAACCAATATCAATGCTCTAACAATCAAATATTCATAACTCCATTTGCTTCTCTCATTTTCCTTAATATTCACATCTCACATAATTAAATGCACTTTAATAATTTAATTCTATTAAAATAAATTGCAGCATATAATCTAACCAAGAATAAACTATTTTATTAAAATAAAAAATGACAATTTTGATCTTATAAATTAATAATTAATACAAATATATACTTCTTTGAATGGATTTATTAATAACAATAAGAAATTTGTTGGAATTTATTTGATTTAATTAATACCCCTCCCTCCATACCTAAAGACATGTTTTTTGTTCATTCTAAAAAAGATCAATAGTATATTTATTTTGTGGTGACCAAAACCCTTCATTTTTTAGTTGGAGGAGAAGCGTCCCACCTTCCTACTAATGTTATATGCTTGTGTTCACATCCATTTTTACCCAAAGAAAATGTTGATCAATTTTCCTAAGCAAACCGAAATAATAAAAGATATATATGTAAATGTTACTCTTATTTGGATGAATGAATCTTATGATGGCAATATAAGGTGAGAAACAGAGTTAGTTGTTGTAAACTGCAGAGCAACAAAATTCCATACTAAGTGGTAGCAACATAATGCTGCACAAAATGAGCATGTACACTATTGGTCTCCTGGTTGTGGTGATAAGAATTCTAAGGCAGTTACGACATCAGAAATCAATGGTCGCGATGCAGCATCTTCTTGGAGACACATGGCTGCAATTGCGAGAGCTTGGTACAACGACTTCTCTGGGTAGTTCCCTTCCAACAAAGGATCCGCCATTGTGTGGAATTTCTTCTTGTCTTTGAATAGGGGCTGCGCCCACTCGATCAAGTTGTGCTCTTGACTTGGTCTGGCGTTGTCAATGACTCTCCTGCCGGTGATCATCTCCAGAAACACCACCCCGAAGCTGTAGACGTCGGATTTGGTGGTGAGCTGTCCGGTGGAGGCGTACTCGGGGGCGCAGTAGCCGTAGGTTCCCATGACCCGCGTGGACACATGCGGGCGCTCCCCCACGGGACCGATCTTGGCTAGCCCGAAATCCGAGAGTTTAGGATTGAAATTGGCGTCTAGGAGTATGTTGGAGGACTTGAAGTCTCGGTAGATCACCGGAGGACTCGCTGTTTCGTGCAAGTACTCTAGCCCTCTTGCTGCTCCATGTGCGATTTTCATCCGCACATCCCACGTAAGCCCCTTTTTCTCAGGACTCGTATCTATTAATTCACCAAATTAAAATAAATTATTTCATTTCATTTCATTTTTAAGTAATTAATACTCCCTCCGTCCCATAAAAACATGCATAGTATGGGGTGGCACGAGTTTTACAAAATCCTGTAAAGTATAGTGTGAGTGGAGAAAATGTCCCACATTGATTGTGTGTTTAGTGGGATATATTATTGTATTATAAATGGACTATGCATGTTTTTATGAGACGGACGAAAAATGAAAATTATGCATATTTTTGTGAGACAGAGGAAGTAAGTAGCAAGGGTGCGGGGGTACGTACTTAACAGGTGATCCTCTAAGGAGCCATTGATCATGTACTCGTAAACAAGGATTCTTTGGTCGCCCTCGGAGCAGTATCCCACGAGATTGACAAGGTTCTGATGGTGAAGAAGACTGAGCATCATCACTTCCACCAGAAACTCTCTGTTGCCTTGGAACCCATTTCGGTCCAGCTGCTTCACCGCCACATCCTGCGCATGCACCCAATTAATTCAGCCTATACTCATCAAATATGAACGAGCTAGTTTAGTAGGTAGGTACCTCATCTTTTCCATTAATGCGGCCTTTGTACACCCTCCCAAAGCCGCCTTCGCCTACCAAATTATCGGCGTCGAAGTTGTTTGTGGCGACGGACAGGTCGTGGAAAGTGAAGATATCGGCAGAGATATTGTTCTTTCCAAGTTTTTCTATTTCTTCAGCTACATACCTTTGCCTGGTGCTATCTGCGAATCTAATCATCCATCAATTATATAATACTACCAAACCCCATTCAATTCGCATGCGCAGCTCATTCATTTTTGTTGATAGATATTTCATGATGACAAGGACAAAAAATTTTATTTTTATTTTTATCACAAATGCATTCTAATAATCATGAGATTATCCGAATAATTAAACACTCCCTAGCTAGTAATTGTGATCAAGAATCTAAAGACCAAGATTCAAGAAAATATGAGCATGAGAAAGCATTAACCAGGTTAATTATCCATGAAATGATGATAATTAAATTGTGTAATCCAAATACATTAATTATTATAAATGTATAATGAAAGATGGCGTGCGTTACCAGTTTTCAAGGATAGATTAGCAATAGAGGCAAGGGGTTTTGTGTCTTGGTATGGTTTAGTGGAGGGCTCCTGGTTGACGTTGTCTTGTGGCATGCAACAAGAAAAACAGAACATCCTTCCTCGAGATCACCTCAACCCCACCATTTCAATCCCCCCTTTATATTTTGCGATCAATCTGCTTTTCCTATTCGCATAATGAATTGAATTTCTTCAGCTCTCGATAAACCAGCTGCGCTTTCCGGTCTCTCAAGAAGCTGAAGAAGATTCAATGGCTCTTCTGCCCTCATAACCAGTTGTTTTCAAATACACTATATTTTGACTCCGTCAATTTTCCTATAATTAACGTGTGGTTACACTTACATGCAATGTCTACGGATTCAGATATCGATACTTTTTCCTATAATATAGGGAACTTATTTTCTGTCCCTTCCAAATTACATTTTGGCATTCTGGAATAGATTATTCAAACTAACTGCAACAACATGCTAAGGCATATCATCAAGACCACTACTTTTATTTCAATTTACTAATTAGTTAATATGCATAACAAATGAATATATATTAATTCCTTTCCCAAATAAAAGGGGAATAACGAATAATGAATATATATTGTTATTAGGATAAGAAAGATGTGGTTTCAGGTTCCTGAGTCCAAGCAGAATTGGGCTCGGACCAAGACCTGGGCCTCACACCAAACTTGAAGAAAATCAGCATTTCCATGGCCTCAAACAAGTGCGAACCATCCAACAACTCATTCCAAACCCCGCTCACAATGCAGTAGTTGTTGTTGTAGGGCGGGCGGTGGTGCGCCGCGTGCTGCAACGGCGACACCAGCACCCCGGCGTCCTGCAGCGCCACCACCAGCGGCGGCAGCTTGCTCTTGGTGGTGTGCGCCCACGCGTGGAACTGCTGGCTGAACATGATGCAACCGGAGCACAGCGCCACGAACGCCAGAACAGTTGGGTCGTCGCACACCAGGTTTATGGGTACCACCGTGAACGTCACCGCACGCGCCAGAGCATGCAGGTTGTTCGCAAACTGGCGGCGCGTGATGATCCACGGCCACTTGTGGTGCCCCTGAAACCCTTCGATTTGAGCCCCGAACACGGGTGTCTCCGCGCCGCCGTAGTTGTCGATGCCCCAGTGGTAGGCGCCGGACCCGAGATCGGCCACCACGTACCCGATTAATCCGGCAACCATCGGTTCCAGCCACATGTGCGACTCGGCTGCGCCGCCGACGGACCTGGCTAGAGAAATGAGGACGGTGGTGCAGCCGCTTGCTAGCCACGCACGGTGGGACCAATTTGATCGCAAACTTGGGTCGTTGAGCACCGGCGGGCGGGGGCTCAGGGTTAACGGGTCTGAGACGGGGCGACGGGGTCTAGGCGGCGCGGTGGCGGAGCTGTGAACGCGGCTCGGAGGTGCAATGCGGTTGAGAATTCGGGCATGGTTGAGAGATGAGTGACGTTGAGGTAGAATAGCCATTGAAAAATGTGGTGTTGTGGTATGACAAACATCAATGTTGATGATGATGTGCGAGATCACATAATAGCAAGAAAAAATAATTTGTGGTTATAGTTGGAATTGAAAGAGGTCCAAGTCTTAAGTTGATGCAAATGTGGTGGTGTGTGGGTGGGCTGCGTGGGGCTATTAGAGTCGTGAAGATGATGTGTTTACTTCGTCGATAACTATTATCCCGTCTGTTCCACCTTCATAGTTGACAATACACCTCTTAAAATTTTCCTTATTGTTTAAAAAAAAAATATCCTTATTTATTATTATTATTATTATTATTACTCGTAAATATTGACATAATTTAAGCTTCTCATAAGCAACACCAACAAAAATTAAAATGGGGAGATTTTGTGTGCGTGTATTGGCCAAGCGGTAAAGTATCAAGTCTAAGGCCAAAGGTCTTGAGTTCGAGTCCCCTGTGGCGTGGCCTTTTCATTTCTTTATTTAATATTGTAAATTTATCAAAAAAAAAAAAATGGGGAGATTTGGTATGTGTGTGTGTGTTTTGGCCTAGTGGTAGGAGGTTAATATCCAAAACCTCAGGTCCTGGGTTCAAGTCTTTCGTCGCGCGGTCTTTGAATTTCTTTATTTACTTATGTAATTTATCAAAAAAAAAAGGGAGATTTGGAGTGGTTATGCCTAAGGCCAAAAATCTTTGGTTCGAATTCACCGTCACATGGTCTTTAAATTTTCTTATTTAATTGTTAGTTTATCAAAAAAACAATGTGAAGATTTGACTCTAACATTATCTCATAAGAATTTGAATTTTTATTATAAATTTATAAATAACAATTGATGTCATTCATAAAAACAAAAAATAAAGGAAAATGAGTTATACATATAAAGTACTCCTATTCATGTGAATATTCTACTAGTAATTTTGTCCACACAGACAGTAGCAGACACCATCGACTTACATGCTCATGGTACAAAGTACTCCGATTCATGTGAATATTCTACTTGAAATTTTGTCCACACAGACAGTAGCGGACACCATCGACTTACATGCTCATGGTAGACGCAAAAGGAATGTTCTCAGAAGCAAGACAAAGAGAGCTATTTACCAAGTTTTGCTCCATGAAAGTCGAAATGGGAAGATAGAAAGAGGTGTATCACAAATATGGAATACATGAAATGATGTTCATAGTAGAGGTGGTGTTGCTCTTGAATTCTAATGAAGACTAGAAATCTCAACAGAGTTGAACAAAGTTTAGAATAAATGAAAGCTACTCTACTACAACGTCGAGCAAATATAAGATCATTGTCAAAGGCCTTGGGAATGTCAAAGTCGACTGTCCATAAAAGAATTGAAGAAGGATGTCTTCGATTGTCCATAAGAAGGATGTCTTCGACCACATTCGAATGTCGTGAAACCAACATTGACAAGAAGAATAAGAGGTCCAGGTTTAGAGTTTTGTTTGTCAATGATTAAGAAATATATGGTTGCATCTAACCATCTGTTCATTAACACGCATGACACTATATTCACCAGTCCTACATTAGACATTCATTATTCCCACATTAAAATTGTATGTTTGTCACATAAAATTGTATCCACCAAGTTAGTTACTAGAAAATAAATTGAATTACTGTCTGTAGGGGCTAAAATCTACAATTGAAGTTGACGTCTGCACGTTCGGATAGATTGGACACTAGCAACCTATCAACACAAGAACACGTAAGAGCCCTAGGTTGAGCACCGGGTGGGGGTGTCGACCGTAGAGCCTCCGACGCTCAAGTCAGTAACGGAAAAACAAAACGGAATTACAAATGAAATTAAATGAGAGAAAGACAGGCTAGAATGCGCGGTTATTCCAGGCTGGAGGCGGCGTCGGAGGGTGGAAACGGTGACGGTGTGTTGTGATAATGGAATGTGGGAGACGGAGATAGGCCAAGTTGGTCGTATCCGACTTAGAAGAGTATTCAGCCTAGCGGCGGAGTAGAGATAATTCAAAGAGTAGAGAGCAAGTAGAATTTCGTGTGTCCTTAATGATCTAGTCGGGCTGTTTATATAGTGGACATCTAGCCGCTAGGGTTTCTACAGTCCGACTTCGTCTAAACCCCTCTCTCCCAAGTTGTTACGACTTTCACGGGATCCTCAAGATTTTACTATTTTGACTACGTCAGCTTGGCGGACGATGTCTTCTAGGGTTTGACGGCTGGGAGATGTTTAGGGTTTGACGGCTGGGTTGATGGAACCCTTTGGGCCGGATGTGACATATCCGACTAGGTGTCGATTCCAAGTTGATGTATACTTTGGGTCGATCTATTTGACTAATTGGGCTTTTTAGGATCGTGCCAGGTTGGCAAACTATCGTGATGAGCTTAGACTGAGTGAGAATTATCTAGCTTGACTGTTTAGACAAGTTGGACCTTGAAGTGAGATGTTAACCTGGATCGGCCCGGGTAGGTCATGCGACAAATATAATTTGACTTATCAGGCTGGGCTAACAAAGTTCTTTAAATAATTTGAATAGCCTTGTTATCGATCCAAGTTGGTTCGAATTCTGTCAGGCTTGGCAGACCGGGTGGGTTGCTTGGCTTGCTGAGCTAGCCTGGAGTGCTGATTGGATACGGGTCATGTTGACGAATTTTGCCCACTACAGTTAGCTTCCCACTCTACAATTATAATTTTCTAATTAGAGAGTCAATTTGATTATAGTTATTCCGTAGAGGTGAATTTCTCGGAACGTCGGGTTGTCTCAGTTGATACAACCAATCGGTTTGTAGAAAGAAAATGACTCCAGTTAGTGTCGACTTGCTATTAAATTTCGAGACCGGCTTGTAAAGCGTATATATATATATATATATATAAATTGGCTTACCAGCTTGTAAATAATACCGCGAAAGTAGACGGCGTGGACAAGTTCGAATTTTTAAATGCCAGCTTGTAAATATGTGAGTTAAGTTGGATCGGTTTGCCAACGTGGGACTTGGTACTTTATAAGCTTGGAGCGATTAATCAATTTTAAAGTTTATTTTCTTCGAAATACAGCTTGTAGAGCTTTGGAGCGCTTCACCAGCTTGGGGGTTTCTTTTCCCCTTGTTCTATTGAAATTTGGAGTTTGATAATTTGAAATAGGTGAATATCTTCCACCTTGGATTTTTCTTTTTTCTTTGTTTTAGACGCCCCCAGCTTGAAATTTGAGATGGAGCAAATATCCAATGCTCCAGCTTGGCTCATTGTTGACATAACTATTTGCTCCAGCCTGTCTGAAACATTTTGAGTCCAATTGGGTAAAATCCTTCAGATTGATTATTCTCCCGGCTGGCTCAAAAATTGAAGAAAAGAAATAAAGAAAATATATGTGACGTATCAGCTTGGTTTTGAAAAGTAAAATATGTTATAAATAAATAAATCCAGCCTGGTTCGAAAAATAGAAAAGAAGGGCATCCAGCCTGGCCTATTTGTTGAAATAGTTAACTACTGCAGCCTGTGTGCAGTATAACGAATTCAATTTTCAATTTGGCTAATCTCCAGCTTGGCCCAAATTTGAGATAAGAAGATACTTTTTAGTTTGGATGTCTGGTATCAGATTTTTCTAATTTCTCCGGCCTGGCTTATTTGTCAAATTAATTAGTTGCTCCAGCTTGTAAGCAATCCGTTGAATTCAATTTTTCAATGGGCTGATTCCAGCCTGGCTCGCGAAAAGAGGAGGGGACGATTCAAATAGGCTATGCTCCAGCCTGGCTCGCAAAAAGAGTGGTTCCACCGTCCGGTCCAAATGTAGAAGAAAATGGGAGTCTTTTTCTCTCTCCCTTTTCATTTTATTCTTCTCGTTCCATTCTCTCTCTCGCCTCTTTCTTTCTGTCAGGCAGAAGTAGCTCGGACCATCAAATAGAGGGAGACCAAATCGGCGGTTGGTGCCTAGGTTTTTTCAGGTGTGGCTTTGTAGTCGTGGCTGTTGGGTGAGGATCGGCCAGGAGGCGACGCCCTTCGCCGGATAGTCGAAGGAGAAAGGTTGGATCTGTGGTTTTTAAGAGAGAGAAAATAAGACTGAGAGAGGGAGAGAGCAGCAGCGATTTTAGTGATTTAATCGGCTGCATGATTTGTAGATTTGGAATTGAGGGGTGGCGTCGCCGCTCGATTGACGGCGGCGGTAATCTGTTATAGAAAGGGAGTCGAGAAAGAGGGGTGATAGTCGAGTTTTAGCTTCGCTGGGCTTCGCTGAGGTTCGAGCAGCGGCGGATTTTGGAAGGCTGACTCGCTGGCTCCCAACAGTAGTGGAGGTGGCGGACTCAGACGGCGAAGATTGGTTAGGGCTGGTCCCTTTCTCCTCGCTGATGTCGAGAACTGGCAACGGCCACCCTGCGAATCTAAGCTCAGCGTTGTGTAGTCTTGGTTGGGTGGAGAGGTGGCTGGAATATGAGAGAAATGGCGGTCGGGCGTTGCTTCGCCGGAGGAGGAGCCGCGGCGGCGGGTCGTTCTTGCATAGGGCGATTTGAGCAATTTGGGGCTTAAGTTTTCACTTATGGCGCCGCCGCCGCTCGAGAAGCGATCGGCTGTTGGACAGGCCGATTTAATGGTGGTGGTCGTCTGCTCTGAATGAGGAAGAAAAGAGTTATGGTCGACTTCGGTGGCCGTTTGGCCGGGAATTTCTGTGGCAGCGGCGCAGTTAAGCAATTTTTTTTTTAGTATATATTTTCTGATTTAATTTGTTGGAATCGTTCCTCTTTTCGGACTCCAATGCATGTGAAAACGTATTCACAGTTGTGCAGCAGTTAGTAGCTGGATATCCTAAGCTGAGGGTAGAGTTGTAGCTACTTTTGGTTGTAACAAAGTACGGTGTAATAAAGTAAAATGGTTAGCTTCAGTAATTTCATTTTGTAATTGGAGATTTTGAATTAATACAATCTTTTCAAATCTTGATTTTCAGCTTTTGGTGGTTGACTGAATTTGTTAATATTGTACCTTCATCTGTAAAAATAGTAGCAACAGCCTTTATCTTGCTCTTCATTATTCACTATAGTTTTTTATTGAGTGTGAGAGAGTGGGCTCTGCAATATAGAGAGGTACAAGAGGAGGAAGCAATAAAAGGTCTCCGTGCAGTTTTTGTCAGATCTTTCTAAAGGTTGGTAGTTTGTAGGATTATTTTTTCTAGATATTGCAATAGCATTGCTAGAGTTCCAAGAACTTGTGGGATTCAAGAAATTCATTGACTTGGGTGTTCGTATATTGTGAGTAATACGAGGAGTTTATAACTCTTGTTTATAGATTTTGATGTAAGAATTTGACCACACTTGTAGGAATGACACACATGATGTTCGATGCTTTAATGATTTGTATGCTCGCTTGTTTTCGTTGTGCAAAGTAAATTAAAATATTTGCGTAGAGCTTGATGGAATTCCCATTTTTGACACACTATATTGTCAAGGTTCCTTATTTGTGTGTAAAAGTAAGATGCATGTTATGATTATTTAGTGCTAGACAAACTCACTGATAATGGATTTCTGCAAACCCTTCTCTATTTACTGAAGTGTTTCAAATGTTATAATGTTGTCGTTTTTCTCCAACGTGTGCCTAAGTAACAAATTCTCGCATGAGTTGTAATTCTAGCATTGTCATGTGCGAGTCGATTCTGAGTTTGTCTAATATCGTTTTCCTCTTTGCTTTGTTGCACTGTTTAGTACTTAGCAATTTATTTGTTTAGGTGTTTCTCGACATGTCTGCATCTTTTGTGTCGAGTGGGTCGAGTAGTGAGAATCATAGATCGTCAGATGATGACATAAGCTGTGTAAATACTGTAACGTCATGATAAGAAATAGGTCACGAGCCGGGCATGACATGGTTGTGTTTGATTATGGGATTGGTGAAAATCTTTCTGGACTGCTTGAAGGGAGTATTCCTGCATACAAGCTGGGAGACAGGAGCCCGAAATCCGTTATAACTTTTGACAAGTTGGATGAACTCCGTGCTGTCTATGCTATTCTTCCTTGTGCCAATCTGGCTGCTCCATCTGATTCGAAAAGGCCATATTGGTTATATCCAGGATGGACGGTCTTGTATGAGTGTTTTCTTCAGATGGGTGCCCGTTTTCCTCTTCCTCGACTAGTGTTCGAGGCTTGCACTCACTACCACGTTGCTCCAGGTCAATTGGTTCCGAACGTATGGCACATTCTTATGGCCATTCAAGTTTTTAGCGAGCTGAGAGGTGTTTACTTTAGTTTTTCTGAAGTTTTGCAGGCTTACAGTTTGGAGACGCATAGGACTAATAATGTTCGATATCAATTTAAGGCAAACCGTCCGCTTGTGCTATCCCTTCCAGATAGCGCTAAGAAATGGCGTTCTAAATACTTTTTCATATCCAATAACGCACTAGGGGAACCGCGTGATTCGATTATTCCACAGGCGTGGGAAGCTTGTAGTGAGTGTTACGTGTTGGATGACTTAGAATTTGAGTATTTTTTGTTGTAGCATCATGTTATTATTTTTATGTATTCATAACTTATACTTTTCATATTTTTCTTGTTTTGCAGCTTGTCTAAGGAGGGGGCCTACCGGCTTGGCTTTCTTGTTTTTCATGTTATTGGTTTTTAAGTTTTAGCGAAGAGGATTGCCATTTCTGTAACATTTGACCGAGGCCAACTTGCGAGTTAGCTCTTTGTGGAGCCGCGTGCCCGCAGGTATTGCTTTGCTTGTCAATTTCATTTTATTCCAACTTGTCATTAATACGACTAAGTGTTTTTATTTTGATGCAGATCACAGGATGTCGAAGTCATATGTTCCACCTCTGCTTGGGAAGGGCGCTGCCATGGATGTGATCCGTAAGAATAGGCAGAAGGCTGCTAGCTCGAGCGGCGCGGTTACAGATGATGCTGCTACCGCACGTGTCCCACACTCAACTCGTGTTCCGGCTCACAAAAAAAAAGAGGTCTGCTGAGGTTGACCAGGTGGACGATCATGTCAACCTGTCCTTTCCGAATGTATCGGCGCATGCCCAGCTTGGTCCTGTCCGTGGGGTGGCCGAACAACTATTACTCCCGCGTGACAGGGATTACTTGAAGAAGATGAGAAGTGGTAGTGTGGCTAGTGAGCTCTTTGATCCCGCCTTCTTGGTAAATATTTTCAAGTATAAATTATTTTGTTGATACGATAATTTTTCTAACTTGTTGCATTTTCATGTATGTTGTAGAGTTTGCAGAAAGCCGCCTTCCTCGTGGAGAGAACGGTTGCTATGGAGGCAGAACTTAGTGAGTTGAGGGCCGAGCGGGAGAACTGGAAGGGAGAGATGGCGGCCGTCAAGAAGACGCGTGATGAGGCCCGTCAAGTTGTCAAGAGGTTGGAATCAGCCAAATTGGAGGATGCTCGCCGGCTGGAGCGGGCTGCAGCGGACTACAAGGATCTCGAAGCAAAGGTTGTTGCGTTGGAGCAACAAATCCTTTATAACAGCTGTGAGACGGAGGTTCACATTCGGGGCGAGATGGCCTTGGCATACCTGGAGAACCAGCCCCCCAAGACTTGGGATGTCCAGCCGTACGTGGATGAATTTAACGAGTGGAAGGCTGGCAAGGAAGAGCAAGAGGCGGAGCTAGCTAGGAACTTGGCTGAGATGACCACTGAAAACGACCATCCTCAGATGGGCGAGTGACTCTCTTAGGCAGAGAAGGGATTTTGTTATTTGTTCGCTTGTTTTTATTGTTTTCTTACATTGCACTTATTTGAGACTTGACTATTTAGCCGACCTCCCGTGTCGGCGTATGCGTACTTTATATTCAGCTTGGACTTTAGACTATTGGGTCCGGTTTGAGCCGTATCTATCTTTTTATTTGAAAAACTCTTAGAAAGTTGAAACTGTCGACCATTTGTGATATTTGCCTTCTTCTATAAATCAATGTGGTTTGTTGAAATCTTGTATAACCATTTTACGTATAAATCCGTTTAGAGCATACATGCGCCGTATTGAAATCATGGTTTCAATGTCGCATGGATTAGCACAAGGTAGCTTGTATACTTGAAAAAACACTAATATGTCGAAGAGATGAGTGGATGCAGCTTGTCCTTCTCACCTTCATTTCGTTGCACCAGCCTGGACCGGATGTTGGAGAGTTTATTGTTTTTTTAGCAAGACCAGGCTGGACTTTGATTTTCTTTTAGTTATACAAGTTAGAATAGACTGTCTGTTCGGGATGAATCCAACTATTACGGATAAGGACGTTGGGGTCATCCGATACGATCAATGATAGGGTGCGGCATGCGCCGCAGGGCTGCGCTGTTGCGCGTGCCTCAGGGCTGCGCTACGTAGTCGAGCGCTGCCGGGCAGGGCTGCGCTAGTCAGTCGAGTGCTGCCGGGTAGGGCTGCGTTGGCCAGTCGAGCACTGCCGGGCAGGGCTGCGCTGGCCGGTCGAGCGCTGCCGGCAGGGCTGCGCTGGCAGCCGAGCGCTGCCGGGCAAGGCTGCGCTGGGCGGCTAAGCGCTGCCGGGCAGGGCTACGCTGGGCTATTGCGCGAGTCTCTAGGCTGCACTGACGTGCGTGCGTCCAGGCTGTGCCGACGCTCTGGCCTCCGAGCTGCTCTGCTCTAGCCTCCGAACTGTCCTGCTCTAGCTTCTGAGCTGCTCCGCTCTCGCCTTCGAGCTGTGCTGCTCTGGCCTCTGAGCTCTTGCAGCTCTGTTTGCTGAGACGAGCTGGGCACCCGGGGCTGCGCGGATCATTTTACCAGGCTGACCTGTTGGGCGGTATAATGATCCTTGGCCAACTTGTGATTGCGTTTGATTTGGGCGAATCGTGCCCCATCTTGGCGTGTTAGCTGATTTAATGCTTTCATGTAGCATGCCGGCTTGGAGTTATACTTTGAATCACAATATGAAATCGTAGAATTGTTGGCTTTAAATTGTCAAAGTCTAATATTTGAAATTGAATCAAGCTGGAATTCATTAGATTTAGGTCGTACTGACTTCTGCCAATTATGGCAAGTAAAATTTGACGGGAACACTTGAACGAGTGGCTAATTCTGACTTTCAAAAATATAAATGTTTATAAACTTTTATCTTATCTTGATAAAGCACTCCGAGCTGGGTGGTTCGTTCAACTGGAAGACTAGAGATCAAGGGTCTTGAACTTTATGTTGCGATGATGTTTACTTCCTTAGAGATACAGGTTGACGTTGTTCGTGTAGACGAGTCATCATTAGCGGCTTGTATCTCGCAAGGTGTTAACATCAAGGGGCAGGCTGGAAACACGTTGATTTGAGGTTGGTGGCTGCACTCCGGAGAGTTGCCTAGATACCTCTTGCGAGGATCAAGCCAAATGTAGTTCTTGGACCGGACTGTGCTCCGTAGAGTTGCCTACATACCCTTTGACAGGATCAAGTCTGATGTAGTTCCGACTTGGCCTAGGTAAAATTATTAGTAACAGTGTGGAAAAAATTATAAACTTAATGAAAAAATAAACAATCAAATGGAAAGTTTAGAAATGATACGATCGAAGATGGATGGCGTTCCAGCTATTGCCGATGTCGCGCCCATCTTTATCTTGCAGCTTGTAAGCACCATTGCCGAATACCTTGGTGATCAAGTATGGACCTTCCCAGGTTGGACCCACTTGCCCGCTCCGATCTCCTTGGTGTTTTGGAATACACGTCGGAGTACCCAATCGCCCAGCTTGAACGTTCGAGTGCGAACATGCCGGTTGTAGTGTCTGGCGACACTCTGCTGGTAGGATGCAAGCCGTAATCTTGCCGTATCTCTCTTTTCATCCAGTGTGTCAAGCTCGTGACATATTGCTTGGTCATTCTGGCTGTCTAAGGCGATCTCGGTCCTGGCTACGGGCACTTTGCGTTCGGTTGGAATGACTGCCTCCATCACGTATGCTAGTGAGAATGGAGTTTCTCCCGTCGAGGTTCCGGTGGTCGTTCGGTATGACCAAAGCACTCCAGGCAGTACGGCGGCCCATAAGCCTTTGGCTTTTTCGAGCCTTTTCTTCAAGGTGTTGACTATCGTCTTGTAGGATGATTCAGCTTGGCCGTTCGTCTGGGGATATCTAGGCGTTGAGAAGCTTAGCTTGATGTTCCAATATTCACAGAAGTCTTGAAAATCGTTGCTGATGAACTGGGAGTCGTTGTCAGTGACAATCTCTTTTGGTATTCCGTATCGGCATATCACATTTTTCCATATGAATCATTTCACCTCTTTATCACGAACTTTGTGGAACGCCTCGGCTTCTATCCACTTGCTAAAGAAGTCTGTTACCACCAGCATGTACTCCAACTGTCCAGGTGCCTTGGGTAGCTTTCCCACGATGTCCATCCCCCACTTCATAAAAGGCCACGGCGATGTGACTGAGATCAATGGTTCAGGTGGAAGGTGAGATATTTGGGCGAATCGCTGGCACTTGTCGCATCGTTTGGCGTAATCAGCCGAATCTGACTTCATTGTGGGCCAATAATATCCACTTGTTAAAGCTCTGTGAGCTAGGCTCCTCCTGTCAGAATGGTTCCCGCATTCTCCATCATGTAGTTCGGCCAAAACTATTTCTGCTTCTGCATGGTTAATACATTTTAAATATGGACCAGAATATGATCGTTTGTACAACTTACCTCGGATGATGGAGAATCGGGCAGACTGAGCCTTTACTCGGCGTGCTTCATTCTTATCGTCCGGGTGTATGTCTTGCTCCAGGTATTCTAGTATCGGAATCATCCAGGTACGTCCGTCTGATATGTTTGACACATGTTCTCCTTCTTGCTTCCAGACTGCCGGCCATTGGAGGTAGATAACCGGAATGGTTTTAGAGGTGGTAGTCTGTATGGAGGAGCCCAGGTTGGCTAAGGCGTCCGCGTGGCTATTGTCTTCTCTGGGTACCTGGCTGCCTGTGAATTCTTCGAAGCCAGACTGCAACTCTTTCACCTTGGTCAGGTAGGTTGTCATCTTGTTGTCCTGAGCCTGGTAGGTTCCTCGCATTTGATTTACTACCAGTTGAGAGTCGCTAAAGACGTCGATCTTCGTGCCTCTTAACTCCTTGGCCCGGGCAAGACCAGCTAGCATAACTTCGTATTCGGCTTTGTTGTTCGTTGCTTTGAATCCTCATCTGACTGCTTGTTCCATTTTATCACCTTGGGGTGATGAAAGGACTATCCCGAGTCCACTTCCATGTCTGTTGCTCGATCCGTCCACGGAGAGCTTCCACGTCCCTAATGCTTCGTCCTCCATGAGGCAGCATAATTCTTTGTTTGCATGTATTGAAAGGTTAGGCGCAAAATCATTTATAAAATTGACCAATACCTGTGATTTTAGTGAAGTACGCGGCTTGTAAGATATGTCATATTCGCTTAGCTCGACCGTCCACTTGGTTAGTCTGCCGGACAGCTACGGTTTGTGAAGGATGGCCTTCAAAGGATATGTCGTGAGGACCACTATCGGATGGCACTAAAAATATGGACGAAGTTTCCTTGCTGCATGAACGAGTGTTATGGCTAACTTCTCCAGCAGGCTGTATCTTGTCTCCGCATCTTGTAGTGATTTGTTGACATAGTAGACCGGTGACTGCTTGCCCTCATCATCCAGAACAAGGACCGCGCTGACTGCTGTTTCTGACACGGCTAGATACGTGTATAATGTTTCACCGTCTTTTGGATTGGATAGAAGTGGCGGCTTTGCTAAATACTGCTTCAGCTGGCTGAGTGCTTCCTCACACTCCGGCGTCCATTCAAACGTTTTAGATTTCCTCAACGTGTTGAAGAACGAGTGACATCGCTCTGATGATCTTAACATGAACCGACTAAGGGCCGCCACCCTTCCTGTAAGCCTTTGTACATCTTTAATACATGTTGGAGATGCAATTCTTTGTACGGAATCGATTTGGGCCGGGTTGGCTTCTATTCCTCTTTGGGTCACCATGTAGCCAAGGAATTTACCTGCAGTCACACCAAACAAACATTTAATCGGATTAAGTTTCATGTTATACTCACGAAGTATGTTGAAGGATTGTCGGAGGTGGTCGATGTGATCTTCTGCTCGTAGGGACTTCACAAGCATGTCGTCTATGTAGACCTCCATTGTCTTTCCCAACAGCTCTCCAAACATCTTATTGACCAAACGTTGGTAGGTTGTTCCAGCATTCTTCAATCCGAATGGCATATACTTATAACAGTAGATGCCTATGTTGGACATAAATGACATCTTCTCCTGATCGACGGGATGCATCAGTATCTGGTGATACCCGGAGTACGCGTCCATGAAGCTAAGTAACTCGTGCCCGGCTGTAGCATCGATAAGCATGTCTATGTGGGGTGGGTAATGGAAAAGAATCTTTAGGGTACGCCTTGTTTAGATCTGTGAAGTCTATGCACACTCGCCATTTTCCGTTCTTTTCCTTTACGACCACCACGTTGGCTAGCCAGTCTGGGTATTGAACTTCTCTTACCAGTCCATTGTCCATAAGTTGCTTGATTTCATCATTGATGACTTTGTTCCTTTCTGGGGGGAATTTTCTTCGATTTTGCTTCCTTGGAGGGTAGTCGGGATCGACATTCAACCTGTGCACAATAATATCAGGATCAATACCAGTCATGTCCGCATGGGACCAAGCAAAACAGTCATAGTGTTCAGAGAGAAATTGAATGAGTCTCTCTCTGATAGAGGGTTCCAGCTGTGCTCCAATCCGGACTTTGTTTTCCGGGAGGTCTGGATGAATGGAGACTTCATCTAACTCCATTGCATCGGGTTGGTCAGGCTGGACGGGCTGACTTGGTTGGGGTCGGATGATTCCTCTTGTTGTAATTGCTATAAGACAGCTTGCTTTGCTTTCATCGTTGTTTGATAGCACGATCTGGAATCTTTTTGGTCTCCTCGAATCTCCCTTACTCCCCACTTTGTCGGGAACCTCAGGACTTGGTGGTAGGTGGACGGTACAGCCTCCATCTCGTGTATCCATGGTCGACCTAAAATGACACTGTAAGCGGATGGAGAATCCACCACTAGGAACCGCATGCATAAGTTGACCCCTTCAGCATGGACGGGTTGCTCGATTTCACCAAGTGTGCTTTTTTGCTCTCCGCTGAAGCCGACGAGAACGGTCATCTTCCTTACGATCTTAGTTTCGTCGATTCCCATTTCCCTGAGAGTAGACAAAAAGAGGACATTGGCAGAACTACCATTGTCAATTAGTAGACGCTTGGTTAAACAATTTGCAATACAAATTGAAATTACTAAAGCATCATGATGGGGATTAAGTAGCCTGTTGGATTCGGATGTGGTGAAAGAGCTGGTTTATGCCGGCTGGATGATCGTGTTTCTTCCGGCTTTGCCATGTTCTGCTTGGGAATGTCCAGCCTATCTGGTGTGTCTCCTGGCTGCCAAGTGAGTGATTCCACTAACTTCTGATCCACCGGTTATCACGTTTATCGTTCGATCCGGTTGTGATGGTCTAGGCGGGGTGACATCCGCGTTGCTTTGCTGACGATCTTGGCCTTGTTGTAAGGTCTGACGTCCCTTGTCGGTAAGGAGGTCAGTCAGGTGACCTTGCTTTAGTAAGTGCGATACTTCTAATTTTAGTGCGATGCAATCTTCTGTTCGGTGTCCGTGATCAGTGTGGAAATCACACCATTTTGACTTGTCCCTCTGATCAGCCGACGTCCTCATCTTTTTCGGCCATTTGACCTTGTTTCTAAGCCCCTTAAGAGCTTCGACCGCCTCGGCTGGCGAGATTGACAAATTGTATTCTGGTATATTCACCCTTTCATGTGGTCGTGACTCGTAAGGGTGGTCAAACTGTCTCCTTCTGTAGTCTTGTCGTGGGGGTGGGTAAGGCTCAGACCGCCTGTCACTCGTCCGTCTCTCCACCCTGGAATCTCTTCTAGTGTGTCTGCTCGATGAAGATCGGTGATGGTTGTACTGATCTTCCTCCCACTTGATTTGTGCCCACGCCTTGGCGAGGACGTCTTCCATTGTTTTACAAGGGTATTTGGTGAGGTCTTTGTAGAGGTCCGAGTCGGGCAGGAGGCTTTTTCGAAAGGTGGTGATCGCTGTCTGGGTGCTGCAATTTGTGATGGACACCTTCTCCTTGTTGAATCGACCTATGTAGTCTCGAAGAGACTCGTCACGTCGTTGGATCATGGCGTAAAGATCCTCCGATATTTTTTCAAGTTTCTTGCTACTAGCATATTGCTGCACAAATATATCGGTTAGTTGAGCAAAACTTGAAATAGAATAATTTGGAAGGTTAGTGTACCACTGGAGGGCCGGTCCTATCAGACTAGAACCGAACCCCTTACATATGTAGGCTTGCCTCAATTCACGAGGAATTGCGGCAATGAACATCCTTTGCTTATATTGAGCTATGTGGTCGGTCGGATCCGTTGTTCCATCAAACATTTGCATGCTCGGAAAGTTGAACTTGACCGGCATTTCAACTAAGGCAATCTCATCCACGAATGGCGAGTCGGCGTAGCAATTCTCTGAGCTTTTGTAGATGGGTGCCGGGACACCAGGAATTCGCTGGATCAATGCCTCCATTTTGGCCAACTTTCTTGCCAGGTCCTCATCTTTGATTGCATATGGGCCGATCGCGGTTGGTTGGGCGAATTCATTCCCAAACAGTTGTTCTTGGGTGATCTCCCTCTGACTGGGTCCATCCGCCTGTTGGTTGGCTTGGCTTGGGGCGACCGCCAGGTTGGGCCCCAATATAGTAGGTTATGTGCCTCCTATGACGGCATTGCTCATTGCTATGCCCGGGGTGGTGAACTTGGTTCGGGCGAGTTGTCCTCCAATGATGGTTATTCCATCCTGTCGGAGTGTTCCTGCATTCAAAGTAGCACGGCCTGGATCAGTCCAGTTACTAATGACATTGCGGTTTCTTACCGAAGATGATGGATCCATCATGAGATGGTTGGATCCATCCTTGCGAGTGATTGGTGTATCTCCCAAAGGCTGCATGGAAGACACTTGGGCTCGGAAGTCGGGAGGTTCGATGACCTCGATAGGCTCCATGGCTTCGAGACGGTCATACAAGTTGGCGTTCTCTTTTTCCAACTTCTTGCACCTTTCTCGTTCTCGTTCCTGATTCATTTGTTCATTCAGTGCAGCGATCTGGGCGGCTAAGTCAGCCTGCGTGGTTTGAGCAACCACGTGGGTACGTCGGGAGTTTCAGATCCGTCACGACCGTTAGACATGATTGATGCTCGTAGAGATCTACGAAAAGTGTGTTGATTCGCTTGATTGCTAGGGCCCCACGGTGGGCGCCAAATTGTAGGGGCTAAAATCTACAATTGAAGTTGACGTCTGCACGTCCGGATAGATTAGGCACTAACAACCTGTCAACACGAAAACACGTAAGAGCCCTAGGTTGAGCACCGGGTGGGGGTGTCGATCGTAGAGCCTCCGACGCTCAAGTCAATAACGGAATAGCAAAGCAGAATTACAAATGAAATTAAATGAGAGAGAAAGACAGGTTGGAATGCGCGGTTATTCCAGGCTGGAGGCGGCGTCGGAGGGTGGAAACTGTGACGGTGTGTTGTGATAATAGAATGTGCGAAACGGAGATAGGCCAAGTTGGCCGTATCCGACTTAGAAGAGTATTCAGCCTGGCGGCGGATTAGAGATAATTCAAGGAGTAGAGAGCAAGTAGAATTTCGTGTGTCCTTAATGATCTGGTCGGGCTGTTTATATAGTGGACATCCAGCCGCTAGGGTTTCTACATACCGACTTCGTCTAAACCCCTCTCTCCCAAGTTGTTACGACTTTCACGGGATCCTCAAGATTTTACCCTTTTGACTACGTCAGCTTGGCGGACGATGTCTTCTAGGGTTTGACGACTGGGTTGATGGCACCCTTTGGGCCGGATATGACATATCCGACTAGGTGTCGATTCCAAGTTGATGTATACTTTGGGTCGATCTATTTGACTAATTGAGATTTTTAGGATCGTGCCAGGTTGGCAAACTATCGTGATGAGCTTAAACTGAGTGAGAATTATCTAGCTTGACTGTTTAGACAAGTTGGACCTTGAAGTGAGATGTTAACCTGGATCGGCCCGGGTAGGTCATGCGACAAATATAATTTGACTTATCGGGCTGGGCTAACAAAGTTCTTTAAATAATTTGAATAGCCTTGTTATCGATCCAAGTTGGTTCGAATTCTATCAGGCTTGGCAGACCGGGTTGATTGGCTTGCTGAGCCAGCCTCGAGTGCTGATTGGATATGGGTCATGTTGACGAATTTTGCCCACTACACTGTCAAATATTAATGTTATAACTAAAAATGATACATTTCAAATTTATATAATAAAAAATCAATAACAAAAAATAGTAATGGTTAAATTACCTAACAATGAATTTTACAATTTCTTTTATTCTTATTCATCAAAAATCATCAGTCCCACGTGAAACTTTTAGTAGACTTAATCATTTAGATAACTTAAACAAAAGGACAATAAAATCCAACTTCGATTTCACAATATAATATATTTGTTTGAGATAATTTATATTATAAATTATAATTTTTACCGCTTATAAAAAAGAAATTGTAATTTTTTATAAAATTTATACAAAAATCAAGAATTGAAAAAAAAAATAACGAACAATAGAAATTTTTATTTAAAATTATTAATATATGTATTTAAGAGTTGGTAGTATCATGTTAGTTGGTATTTCAACTTGAATTTGTCATTGTTTTTAATCCTTTGTTATTTATATATTTATAATTAATATATATTTTGCATTGTTCGAATTTTGGTTGAGAAGGATAATCAACAAAGGTAACAAATTATATTTGATCATCTAGATATTTAATAAACTTAAATAAATTTGAGTAATAGTGGGTATTACTATAAATTGGTCTGAAATCAAAACGTATAGTAAAATAATTTTTTTATTGATTTTCAAATGATTACGAGTATGGATTTATAAATTCGAAATGAGTTTTGTCAATTGAATGATATCCAAATATATACATTGAATTTGATTTTTTTATATTTTGTTATTTGTATTATTTATTATACCATATTGTTACAAGTTATATTTGATTGTGTAGATTTTTTATAAATTTTAAATGTGTTCAACAAATTAGCATGTATTACTATATGAGTCGAGACAGATGGCGTGGAAGGCTTCTTTCTATGGCAAGCCGTCTTTGTCCGGTGAAATCGGTCATTCAGAGCTATGTTACGCATTCTATGATGGTGTATAAATGGCCTAGATCTTTACTCAAAGATTTAGATGAGAAATGCCACAATTTCATTTGAAATGGGGATATTAGAAAGACGTCTTCTTGTTCTGTGAGCTGGAGTCGCGTTTGTGCTATTAAGGAGGAAGGGGGTCTTGGAGTTTGCTCTTTTTCTTTAATGAATAAATGATTTTTGATGAAGATGGCTTGGAAGCTTATTTGTGGTACGGGTTTCGATTTTTTTATTTTGCGGAACCGGTATTTGGATGTCTTTAGTCAGGTGAGGTGTAACTCTGTTTTTTCTTCTATTTGGCTTGGCCTTAAGGAAGAGGTGGGTGATCTGATGGATATTTTGTATAGCTATGTTGGGGATGGCACGGCCACGAATTTCTAGCGTGACGACTGGCTGGGTTACAAGATTATTGATAAATGTAGGGTACCTCATTATGTTGTGGTTTGCTAGGTCATTCTGTTGCCGATTATTTTGGTGTATGGCATTTTACTCAAGAGTTCATTAATAACTATCCTGA
This sequence comes from Salvia miltiorrhiza, assembly GCF_028751815.1. Classification (NCBI taxonomy): domain Eukaryota; kingdom Viridiplantae; phylum Streptophyta; class Magnoliopsida; order Lamiales; family Lamiaceae; genus Salvia; species Salvia miltiorrhiza. Next base: position 39,908,483 of record NC_080391.1, read on the forward strand.
GATTGTTGGTGACATTTTGATTCTTCCTATTGGCGAGGACTCTGATACTCGTTACCGGAAGCCATCTCTTCATGGCACGGTCACTGCTGCTCTGGCGTCTGCTAACAAATGTAGTCATTTTCCTAGTGTCAGATGGGCTTCCTGGATTTGGAGGCCCTATATTCTTGTTAGCCGTTCTTTGGTTTGTTAGCGGATTCTTCATGATAGACTCCCTACTTATGATCGCCTGATTAGACATGGCATGATTATGCCCAACCATTGCGTTATTTGTTTTGCTGCTGGAAAAACTATGGATCATGTCATGTGGTCTTGCAGTCGTGTTTTGCCTATTTGAATGGAGTTCTTGAGCTGGTTTCAGTTAACTGAGGTGACTTTTGCGTATGATATTCATAGTTTTTTAGTTGGGGCTTGGGGTCATAAGTTCAGTTCTCAGCTGGATTATTATTGGAGAGCTAGCATCATTACTATTTTATGGGTTAATTGGACTCAGAGGAACTCTTGTTTTTATGATAACAATTGTTTTGACCACAGGCGGATCATCCATATTGTCAAAGTTTCTTTTAAGGAGATGGAGACTAATTTTAAGCTTGGTCATATGAATAATTCTTGGAAATATTATACTATTCTTAGAGCTATTGGTGTTTCTACCCGTGTAACTCCTTCTCTGGACTTTATCACTGTTCATTGGTGGCCCCCGGCTTCTCCTTGGATTAAAGTTAACACGGATGGGTCTGTGATGGGTGCTCCGGGTAATATTACTACTGGAGGTGTTTTTCGTGATAACTTTAGCTGGGTTTGTGGTTGCTTCCATTACAAGGACGACGTGGGTTTTGCTTTTGAAGCCGAGCGCTTGGCGGTTATCAAGGCCATTCTTATTGCTCATGATCGAGGTTGGCATTACTTATGGATTGAGTCGGACTCTATGTACATCGTTCATATGCTTAAGCAGCGTTCTACTGCGGTTCCTTGGCGTTTCATTGCCTTATGGAATAAGGTTCTTTGTCTCCTTCCTGGTTTTCATGTTCAGATTTCTCACATTTATCTAGGGCTGGCAATTTTCGACACGACACGAAACCGCACGAAATTAATGGGTTAGTAACACACACGATAGGGTTTGAGTCCGTATCGGATCGACCTGATAATTTCGGGTCTGGTTCGGGTTGGGTTCGGGTCGGATTCAGGTAACTGGATAGTGATATTATTATTTTTATTAAATATTTATTTTAATTTTTTAATTTTTGATTTCTATTTTTTTATCTTCACTTCAGTTTAGGGTTTCAATATCTTCCATTCTTCCAACATTCGTCGCACACTCAAGTTTATCTTCACTTTAGTTTAGTTTAGGGTTTCAATATCTTCCATTTTTTAACTATTGTTTCTTTTATTATACTTTTATGCCTCATTCTAAATTCCCCCTATGTCGATTGGATATGTTGAGCATATGTGACGAATCTTGTATTATTATTATTATTATTATTATTATTATTATTATTATTATTATTATTATTATTATTATTATTATTATTATTATTATCATGATCATTATTATCATTATCGTTGTCGTTGTCGTTGTCGTTGTTGTTGTCGTCGTTGTTGTCGTTGTTGTTGTGAATGAATCAAATCAAATTCGCGTCGTTATTTTGTCGTAATCGGATCGTGTCGTTATTTTATCGTGTCAACCTGATTAAAATCGTGTTGTTATCAGGTCGTTATCAGATCGTGTCGCTATCGTGTCGTGTCAACCCGGTTCAAATCGTGCTGATATCGGGTTCGTGTCGGGTTCGGATTTAGGTGTATCAGGTCGGGTTCGGGTTAGGTTCGAGCATTCTCTTATCAGGTCGGGTTCGAGTTTGGCCTTATCAGGTCGGGTCGATATCAGGTCAACCCGATAACGACCCGACCCGCACGATTTGCCAGCCCTACTGGCAATCCCCACGCTCCCTCTCTCTTAAATCTGCCATTCTCTCTCTTTTCTCTCTATCGTCTCTCTCTCGCTCTCTCCTCCGGCAAATGTCGCTGGCCCTCCCCGCCTCCGGCGCGGCCGGCCCTCTCCTTCCCCCTCATTTTCTTTCTTCCCTATTTTCTTCCAAATTTCTAAAATGTCCAAATCATAAAATCTAATTCTTAGGGTTTCTACCTCACTTCTTCCCCTCTGGAATTCGTCTCTCTGGCGAGGCCTGCCTCCACCGTCGTCGTCTCCGTCGTGCTGCCGCCCCTCTAACTCAGGTAAGCCCCCTATTTCTCTCTTTTTCTATCTCTGCCTCTCGATCTCTCTCTCTCTGCCCTCTCCGTGCTCTTAATCTCGATCTCCCCCTCTGCCCCCTTGCTTGTGGCGGCCGCTGCAAGCCGCGGCGGCGCATGCAGCCCGGCGGTCGTCGCCGCTCTGCTCTCCTCTCTCCCCCTCTATTTCACTCTACTTCTTCTCATGTCCTTCCCTCTCTGTCTATATCACAGTCTCTATCTCTCTCTCTCTCGTTCAAACTCATTGTCTCTCTGTTAGCAGCCACCGCGGACCGGCGTGGCGCGGGCAGCACCGGCGGTCGTCGCCGCCAGTCGCACCTCCTCCACGGTGGCTAGCGGCTGGTGCTGTTGCCGCCCCCCACCCCCTGTTCTATCCCTTTTTTTCTCTTTCTATCTATTTGTTTTTCTGACTTAAAACTCTTGATTTCAGCAATCGATGCTCTTCGATGAACATCGCCGACGGCAGGCATCACCGGTCCGACGAGGCAGCCTTGGTTTTACTATGGCTGTTCGAATTTCATCTATTCCATCTATTCTTCTTTTGTATATACTCAGTTATTAACTCCTTGTAAAACTGGAATTTCTTGTAAAAATTACTCTAGATGCTAACGAAAGTTGGTGTTATTACTTGGTATATGCTTTAAATGGGGTGAAGCGAGGGAGATGGCAGACCTTCGGCTCTACGCCGGAGGAAGGCCGCGGCGGCGGATTCTGAGAGAAGCGCGGTCGACGGCGGACATGGGGGTGTTGTGGTTACTAGGAGGAAAAGAGGAACCAAGGGAGGCAGCGACGGCTCGCCGTCGCCAATGGGGGGAGAGCCGAGGGTGGTGCGGCCTATCACCGCTGCTCCTCCGGTGAGCTTTCGCGGCGGTGAAACTCACGGCTGAGAGAGAGGCGCCGATTTTGAGAGTTGAGAGAGAGTGATGAGCGGCTGAATAGGGTAGAGATGAAGAGGGAGTTATTTGGGCTTAGGCATTAAGTTGGGCTGATGGGTTTTAGGCTTTAGGTTGGGCTGATTATTTTTATTGAGTCTGGGCCTCCCTACTTACTCACTTGAGTTTTAATAATGTGGGCTGCATTTTAAGTTTGATTGGGCTGCGAATTGGATTTGGGCCTTGCATTTAATTATTTTGGGCAGTCCACAATATAATTAATTTAACTACCATTAGCTTGATTAATTATTTTTTTTAAAGTAAAATTGCATAATAATATTAATATTATTATTATTATTATGTGCATGAAAGCATGATTATTGATTATATGATTTAAAGCATGAAAGAAATTTGCATTAAACATTTAGCAAATAAAATCATTTTTGATTAAATTGGTTTTAATTATAAATCTAATTATTTAAGGAAATTGAGTAAGGATATTGTTGGTGTTCTTAGCTCAATAATTTAGTTTCCAATCTTTTTAATTAAATTTTGAAAACTCGGCTAAGTGAATCATAGGATGATATGCATTTCACCATGTCTTAAGATTAGATTCAGGAGACCTATTAAGATTATATATTTCTTGTAGGCTTCTTGGATCGTGAGGACTAGCGCTGCTATTCTGATTCAGAGTTAAGATTAAACTACAGGCTTTGCCTAAACAGGTGGGCTTACTTTCCAAATGTATAAAGTATGATCGAGTTATTAATAGGGCTGTAAATGAACAGAGCTATTCGCAAGCTATTCGAGATTCGGCTCGAAAAAAGCTCGTTCTCGATTCGATAATAAACGAGCCGAGCTCGAGCCTGATTTCGAGCTCGAAAATTTTATCGAGCCGAGCTCGAGCCTGACAGTGCTCGGCTCGTTGTGTTCGCGAACATGTTTGAATTCGATTGTTCGCGAACATGTTCGCGAGCCTGTTCACGAACCTTCAGTCGAGCCTCCAATCGAGTTAGTACACGAGCCTTAAACGAGTCGAACTCGAGTAACATATTAATTAAGAAGATTTTCTTAAATTTATAACAAATTCGAGCTTGAACATCATATATACGAACATCTAACGAGCGGAGCTCGAGCTCGATTTCGAATTCGACATTATCGAGCATCACCCGAGACGAACTAGAACCGAGCTCGAGCTTAGTAAGTGGGTGATGAGCCGAGCTCGATCATCAAGATAAAAGCTCGGATCGAGCTCGAGCCGAGCTCGAACACCCGAATATTTAAACGAGCCGAGCTCGAGCCTGCTAGTATTCGGCTCGGCTCGGCTTGTTTATAGCCCTAGTTATTAAGCTCTAAATGTTTCAATGAAATGCAAACTGTTTATCCAATAAAATGTTTATGTGCACTCTGCTCTGTTTAAGGCTCACAAAGTTAATCAATTGAGGTTCTCTTATGACCTAACACGTTGTCTGATAATCGTGTACACATGTTAGCTAACCTGGTGTGTTGATCTCCATCGGGCACTGACCAGAGGCGTTATAAAGGTGCTCGGCTGGATGTGTTCCGGAGCATGTGAAATATAAGGGCCTACCTGGGTAGCATTCCGAGGTCAAAGTAAACTTGTATGGGTTAACGCCCTAAGTTCAAGTAAGCAGGAGTAAAGGATCCGACAGTGGCTCAAAGGTCTAGGATCACAGCCAGTAACAGAAAGGGAGTGTGACATGTGCGCACAAATGAAAGAAATTATTTTAACATGCTTAGAAGTTCTTTCTATTTAAAACCTTCTAAGTTATGTCAATTATGATTGGATAAACTGTCTTTACGAAAATATGAAATGTTTCAGAAAATACTTGCCCACTGAGTACATTAGTACTTAGCCTCATTAGTACTTAGCCCAAATACTTTCAAATATTTTCAGGTTGGCTGGCTGGTGCTGACGGGACTGAGCTGAGGCTAGGGTTCAACTTCCTATTTAGTCTTCCGTTGTAGCACTAACTCTTATTTGTCTTTTGTTTTCTCCACTTAAGACTTTCATGTTATATTCCAAATGATATCTCTAATTGTGCTTAGAGATAGTTTATCCAGAGCTGGCGTTTTCACTAGCATTGTCTAAATATGCTGAACAAATTTTCTTTTGTTTCCTTGTTTTTACGTTGTTTCCTTAAATTAAATTAGGGTTTAGTTTTGCCTATATTTATGGCTGCATGTGAACGAAATCGGAACTTATAACTTATCTTTTATCAATCAAATAGTGAGTTTATTCTCTCTTGAGGACTTCGAGTTCTTCCTGAATTTTGCCAAAGCCAAAATTCAATTTATCGACGTAACGACGAGTTCAACCATCCCTCGTCGCGTGTCATTCAGCGTCCCCGAGTTGCTGCGTCAATCATACGTTGGGATTTAGGGATCTGTTCTCCTAGATCATTTCGTAGATTAGATTCAGAGGTTTTGGGATATTCCATCTTCTATCTTTACCTTTAAATTGTTATTCAAGTCTTCCGCATCGCGTGTTATTCGAACTGGTCGGCCGAGCTCAGATCGTCCGGCGAGGTTCATATCAATATTGATCTTAGATTATTTCTTTGATTGGTTTACGTTCTCTAGTACATATATATGACACTCAGATTTGTATTTGTGCATGCTCTTTGTTATTGTGAACTTGAGGAAGTTGGTCGGCTATAGCATGATGAAGAATCTTCGACATCCAATCTTCAATATTTCTCTTGTTGGATGTAAATGACACTCCAAGCAGCACATCAGTACCAATGAGATTGTGAAAAGCTCCCACTAAAACCTTGTTTAGACCATCTAACAAGTTTTATTTCTCAATGTTGACTTTGTGGTTCTTAAATCTTGTCAAGATCTAAGTCATAATGATCTTGTTTCCTATAGATCAAGTATTTTCAAGAAACATCGCAATCCTGAAAATGAGAACTTATATTTTCCTAGAAAATACTAGTATTCTCGTGTTTTCTTCGAATATCTCACAAAGTAACACTTCTTACTTTTGATTCCAACTAATCACTGAGCATTTTCTCTACATATGTAGCGCAACCCAGGTTCACATATGTGTAAGACTATGCTTCTTTCAATACCATAATCATATGATATTTATTCAACTGATTTAAGTGGAATTTGGTTCAGAATAAAAGCAATATTAAACAAGGCATGATCCCAAAGATACACCAGAAGTTTTGAGTGGCTCATTATGGATCTAACCATATCTAATGAAGTTCAATTTCTCATTTTGGATACCCCACTCAAATGAGGTGTCCCTATAGGAGTCCCATTGTGGATGAATTCCATACGACTTCAAGCAATCGACGAACGCATGGTTTAAGTATTTCTTTCTCGATTTAATCATAGAGTTTAAATACTTTTCCAAGTTAATTTTTTATTTCTAACTTAAGCTCTATAAATTTCTCAAAGCTTATGATTTGTATTTCATAAGATACACATTTACCATGAGAAATCATCTGCGAAAGTTGTTAAGTACGAATATCCACTTTCTGCTTGAGTTAGAAACGATCCACATATGAATATGTGATTCAACCCAAGTACTTCTTTAGCTCGTATTCCTTTCCCAGAAAGTGGCTCGTTAGTCATTTTACCCTTGAAATGTGATTTCACAAGCACTTTAAGACTTTACGTCAAAAGTGTGAGATAGCCTAACTTTCTGGATCTTGTTATTCATTTCTTGTGATAGTTTATTTTACACATTGAGGATATTTTATTCGCATCTAAGCTAATATGAATCATTCTCAAGAGAAATATTTTCATCTCCATCAAGTGAGGTAGAATAAATTCTATTAACAAAATGGAAAGAAAAACTTCAATGTCTAACACGACAATGGAAATTATATTCCTCGTAATGGCGAGAACAAAATAACAATCTAACATGTCGAAAACCCAAAGGTAGATCAAATCTATAAAACCTAATGCATTTAACAACAACTATTGCTCAATTACATATGCGCAATTCAATTTTCCTCGGTCTCATTCTCTTATTTTTAGTTAGACAACACACATTATAACAAATGTGTGAACCATAACTCGTATCTAATACCCAGGAGCATGAGTTGTTAGTAGACATGTTCACCTCAATGACAAACATACCAAAATCTGCAATCGAAACACCCAATGTTTTGAACATCAAGCAGTATCCCTTCCAGTGTTATTTTCTTGACAAAAGGGCATTTCATCTTTGGGTAACTTCTACTTCTTTTGGTTTCCACCTTAGGATGCAAAATTTAGTTCTTTGATGTTTCTTCTACCTCTTCTTTCCTTTTGGGTTAGAATTGGTAGAAGCATTAATCATAAGAACTCATTTATCCTTAGTAGAAGACGATTCAAAATCGTTCTTAACATGTTATGAAACTCGGGTAGTGTCGCCGTCCTATTATTCATTTGAATTTCACTATGAAGTTCTCAAATGAGACAGATCATTACTGCAAGATTAAGTTGATTGAGATAATATCGGATAGCCTCGTTCCAGTCGTAGCCAGCCTCTTAATTAACTCAATATTCTTCAAGACATTCTTAGAGACCTTATCTATCTCATGTAAACTGATCCTAAAGAGATCCATGAGTATCTTATACTTTATGGTCTTAGCTTCTAAAGCATTAACATTCTTCATGTGTATCAAAATCTCAATAGAAAACATGTGCTCACGTTGTTTATGCAGTTCCAAACTCATAGACACAAACATGACACATTTAGAAGAAGTTGCATCATCCATATGTTTCTTATAACTTTCATTGTCAAACATTTTGAAAGTTTCTAAAGTCGCATTAAAGATGATGTGGATTGATTTCTCCAAGACATATCAATCCTATCTAGCCTTAGCACCAAACGCAAATTGTGAGGGAAATCCAAAAAGTTTGACCCAGTCAATACATCGTATCCAACAAACATATCAAAACAATGGCAGATAAAACAGAGATAAAAGAAAGCAATAAAAAGAACCGAATCAAATAAGATCGCATTTATTTTACTAATCAAGCAAGGCATTATGTTTTGATTAACGAAGATGAAAAGCATGACGATTTTTCTCTCAACAAACCCTAACCCTAGCCGTTGATTTTTCCGTTCGTTCTGCCAACCATGACCTCCGCTTCCCAGCCGCCGTCATCGACGGACAGGGGTGCTCTCAACCTCCCCCCGATGTCGAACAATTTCCTGCGTTCCGCAAACCCTTTATCTACAGGACCTCTTCTCAACCCTAGTGCTGCGAGTTCTGGAGTGCAGCACAAGAAAGCTTCATCTGTTGAAATTTCGGGGACTACTAAGGATCATGATGCTGCTCTGCTGATTTCTTATGCGAAAGTTACGGCACCGCAACGAGTCAAGAAACCTGATCTGCCAGCACATAACTTTCGAGCCCTATGCCCGGTTCGACAAGGAGAGACTGGAATTCTCAAAGTTCCGAAGGAAATACATAACTTTCAAGCGTCAAAGTTTTAGTATGCGCTCATTGGTCGATTCATGATGAATAAAGGAGAAAAACCAAGGTCTACACGTGAACTCAAATCTGAGCTGCAATCTCTATGGAACATCTCTTCTCCATGGCATTTAATGCCGATGGGTAAAGGATATTACACGTTAAAATTCCATAATAAGGAGGATAAAGCGAAGGCAAAATCGCATCTTATTTGGGATCTTCCCGCAGGCTCTTTAAGATTGCGTGATTGGGTTCGTTACTTTAATCCTTACAAAGAATCTTCTTCGTTAGCACAAGTGTGGGTTAGAATTTATTATTTGCCTGTCGGTTTTTGGCACCCTGAAGTTTTAGCAGGCATCGGACGTTGGCTTGGGCAGCCTCTGAAAATTGATGGTAATTCTATGGATGATGAAGTTGCGCACTTTGCGAGAATTTTGGTGGAGATCGATTTAGCTCAACCTTTGCCAGAGACAATGGCTATTGATGACGGTGAATATTCCTTTAATATTGAATTCAACTATGAGTATCTCCCACTTTTTTGCACACGATGTAGAATAACTGGACACTCGGTGGATAAATGTCGGAAAGGGAAAAGGGTGACCAAGGCTGCTGAGGAATTAGTTAAACCAAAAGAACCTGAGTGGCATGCTGTTGGCAAAGATGTGAACAAACCCTCCTCCTCAGGAAAGGACGTGTCGAAGGAGCTTGAGAATATTCTAGCTGCTGAGCCAGAAGAGCAACAAAAAGGAGCTCGGGACCGAATCTCCTTGAAGCGATGTGTAAAAAGAAGATGGAAATGGATAAATCGCTGACGATAGATGGGAACATATTTCAGGTTTTGAATGATCTGGGATTTCATGACACGGAAGTAGGAGCTGCTTCACAGCAAGGTTTTCAGCAAGATCAAAACGTTGGTGGTCATCAAGATCTTGAGGTTACGATAGTTCAGGAAAATGAGCTTCATTCTCCGAGGCGGAATGAGGAGAATATTCATGCTACAGAAAGATCTGCTGGAAGGAAAGATTCTACTCGTCAAAGAGTTCCTTCAGACCATTTAGAGAAAAGAGTGGCTGGTGGTGGTCATAGTGAGATCGAGCTACAGAAGGTTTCTACTTCGGATGGTGAGAAAGACGTTTTAGAGGATACAGAAGGATTGACGGAGATGCACGTCTTGTCGTCAGGGAAAGCTAGTTCAGAGGAACGTGAGGAAACAAATATTGCTCTGGGGAATGAAGTCTCGATGGCAAAAGAGGATCCTCCCAAACACGGTCGAGGCCGTCCTACAAGGCAAGACCAGGCAGCTCGTAATCATAATAAAGCGCTCCTGATGCAACAAGAGAGTATTAAAAACCGTTTAAGGAAATCAGTGGAGGCGGGTCACAGGCCATGTGATTTCATGGTTGATTATAGTAACACTGATAGTTTACGAGCAATGGATAACGTTGTGCACAAGCAATGGGGTAATGAAGCGGATCTGGGTAACTCCCAGTCCAGGACACATCTTTAATTCTATGAATATCCTTGTTTGGAACGTCCGTGGTCTGACGGACGAATCCAAAAGTCTTCTTAAGGAACATTGTAGTTCTTTTTCCCCTTTGATCTTGGGTTTGATTGAGCCTAAGAAAAAGTTTCATAAAGTTAGACAGAGTTTCTGGAGATCTATTAACTTAGTTCCTCGACATCAGAATTGTAGACAACCTCGTTGCTCTAATATTTGGTTGTTGGCTCACCCTTCGGTGAGCTCTCAAATTGTTCACTCTTCGGATCAGACGATTATTGCAGACTGTACTTGGCAATCGAAGAGCCTCCATATTGTCGTGGTGCATGGAGCAAATGATAAAATTGCTCGTCGTTCTTTGTGGATTGAGCTTATCTCATTTGTTGACGGGAGCACGGTCTTCATTGGGGATTTTAATGCTGTCAAGGGCGCGCATGAGCGTCGGAGTTCGGTGGCTCCTTCTAGAAGCTCTTGAGTTCTGTGATTTTATTGAAGCCACTGAGTTCATCGAGTCTCCCTCTTCTGGTCTTCGGTTTACGTGGTCTGGTCGCCGTTTTCTTCCACGTCATGTGGAATCCTTGCTTGATAGAGCAATCTTCTCTTCCAGTTTTGCGGATCTTTGGACTGACATTAATACGCATGTTCTTCCGCATCTCACTTCTGATCATTCTCATTTGGTTTTGCAGTGTAGAGCTGGCTTGGATAATGGTCGACGTTCTTTTAAGTTCCTGAATATGTGGGTGACTCACCCTAATTTTCAGGAAATGGTGGATTCTTCTTGGACAGGTTCGGTGGATACTAGTTGTCCGATTTATAGGGTCATGTTCAAACTTAGAAGACTTCGCGGGGATCTTCGGGTTTAGAATAAAATAATTTTTGGGCATGTTGATATGCAAATTCATGAAGGGCAGCAAAAGCTGATGGAGGTTCAGAATAAGATATCGATTTTGGGGTACACTAACGAGTACTTTGACGAGGAGGTCGAGGCTCAAGCCTCTTTAAGCACTCTTTTGGTGAGAAAGAACAATCTTCTTCAGCAAAAAAGTCGTGCTAATTGGTTGACGGATGGGGATAGAAACAATTCCTTTTTCCATCGTCTCATTCGGTTTCGGAAGCAAAGTAAGAGAATTGAGCACCTTCGGATTGGTGATTCCATTTCTTAGGATCGGGAGACCATTCAACATCACATTATTGATTTCTTCTCAAACCTGTTTAAGGAGGAGGGGCAGGTTCACGTAGAGAGGGTTCTGCTTGAAGCGATTATTGATCAATATGTTTCTGACGAGCAGAATGATAATCTTACTGGTATTCCTGACGATGATGAAATCACGGCTTCGGTTTTTGGTATGGATGCTAATAGCTCTCCTGGGCCCGACGGTTTCTCTGGTCGTTTTTGCCAAAGTTGTTGGAACACGATCAAAGCTGACATCTTTGTTGGGTTAGAGCTTTCTTCCTCAACTCTTATTTGCCTGCTGGCTGTAATGCCAGTACTCTGATCCTTATTCCTAAAAAGGAGACTGTTGAGACGGTGGCGGATCTGCATCTTATTGTTCTTTCGAATTTTTTCTTCAAGATTATTTCAAAAATTTTGGCGACCATACTGAGTGTGGTTGTGGCGGCTGGTGTTTCACCCAATCAATTTGGATTCATAAGCGGTCGCTCGATTCATGATTGTATTATGCTGGAATCGGAAGGGTTCTGCTGCATGAATCGTACGGGGCGTCGATCAAACATGGCTTGTAAAATCGATATCCATAAGGCTTTTGATACGATGAGTTGGGATTTCATCTTTCAGGTTCTCCGTGTGAATGGTTATCATGAGAGATTTATTAGATGGATCTCTATCATCTTTACTTCTGCTCGCATCTCCATTCTTTATAATGGGCAGTTGAGTGGCTATTTTGCGTGTTCTAGAGGGGTGCGACAAGGAGACCCTCTCTCTCCTATTCTTTTTGGTATTGCTGAAGATGTCTTGAGCCATTTGTTCTTGAACTGTGTCCGATCTAAGCATCTGGTCCCTATGGATTTTAGTCGGAGGTCTCTATTTCCCACTCATCTTCTCTATGCGGATGACATCTTGATCTTTTGTAAAGCTACTGTGAAAAATGCGCGTAAGATCAAAGAGATTCTCGACCTCTATGGTGAGCTTTCTGGTCAGCTTTGTAATCCTGTCAAATCTCACGTGTTTTTTGGCTCTGGGTTTCTAACTCTATCAAGAATGGGGTTACTCGTGATTTGGGGTTTGCTTTAGGATCCTTGCCGGTTACTTATCTGGGTGTCCCTCTGTTTACTGGTCATATTCGGGCTTCGCATTTTACGGCCATTTATGACAGGATTGTTAACAAGTTCTCAAATTGGAAGGGTTTACATCTTTCTATGGCAGGTCGTATTTGTTTGGTTCGCTCTGTCATCCAGAGCTCGGTTACACATTCGATGATGGTGTATCGTTGGCCCAAGTCGCTTATTTACAGTCTGGATAGGAAGTGCTGCAACTTCATCTGGACTGGCAATGTGAACAAAAAAGTCGTCTTGTCCGGTTAGCTGGTCCCGGGTTTGTGCCTCTTGCGCCGAAGGCGGTTTGGGGATTAGGTCGTTCTCGACTATGAATAAGAGTTTTTTGATGAAGATGGCTTGGAACCTGGTGCAGGGTAAGGACTTCGCTCATTCTATCTTGAGCACGCGGTATTTGACAAGGTTCGGTTATGCCAAAGCTTATCTGGCGTCTTTCCCGTTTTGGATGGGAATTCAGGAGCATGTGAATAATTTGATTGATCACTCTTATTCTTACGTTGGGACTGGTGATCACACGTACTTTTGGCGTGATGATTGGCTGGGTTATAAGTTGTGGGAAAAACTCCATATTCCGCCTTTTATGCTGGATTTTCTTAATCAGGCGGTAAGTGATTATTTTTTTGACGAAATCTGGCATTTCACTGCTATCTTATCATCTTTACTTAAATCGATCAAGCGGAGCTATCACGACTAAAATTTCTAAGGCATCATTGGGTAGTTCTCAAACGATTTGTAAGAGGACTCATCATTCAAATCGTATATGCAGTGGACCTAAAACGGTAACATAAAACTTTTCATTCATTCAATCATTTATTTCTTTTGAAACCTTAAAAACATTTGGACAGTAAATGTCCCTTTCATAAAAATTTTCTTAAGTCGGAAAGATTAATGGAATCTAACTCGACCATAAATTCATTTATTCGTTAAGGGCTCGGGTAGTCCCAAACACGACATACATACATACATACATTGGTTATATGAGTCAAAGGCTCAAAATAACAATATGAAAGCGATAAGCAATTCATATAACATCGTTCATTGAAAGCGCGCACTTCTTAAAAACTTTGAAAGCATTTAAAATCATTGAAACTTTTAAGTCGTACCTTTTTGTTGCGGCAGTGTGACGGCGAGCTGAGGGTCAACAAATTTCTTAGAAGCCTAGAGGTACTATTCTAGACTTGACATCAAAAAGCTTATGGTTATCAGAGACATGAAAGAAAACTTATGCTCTGATACCACTCTGTCACACCCCAATTCTGGAAGGAATAAACTATAATCGAGGTGCAACTAATTCATAGAAATAAATAAGGAACAACCTTGTTAAAACCCGAATAAAATAACAAGTCGGGCTAGTCCCCTTTGGATCACAAGTTTAGTGTCATGCTTCTGATAACCAACATTTAGAATGAAATACTTGTGAAATAATAGTCTCGGCTCAACAAAATATATATATATATATAAAAGTTGAGAGTCTAAGCTCGATAAGAAACATAATTCAGAATTTACATATAGGTCTTAAGTCAGAGAAACAAAAGACAAAAGAGCTAATGCAACAGCGGAAGACAAAATACAGAGTTGAACCCTAGCCTCAGCTCTGCCCCGTCAGCACCGACCAATCAACCTGAAAACATTTGAAAGTAATTTTGGGCTAAGTACTAATGTACTTAGTGGGCTAGCATTTTTATAAACATTTCATAATCATAAGAGCATTTTATCCAATTATACTTGACATGACTTAGAAGATTTTAAATTGAAATAACTTCTAAGCATGTTAAAACATTTCATTATATTGCGCGCAATTGTCACACTCCCTTTTCGTTACTCGTTTCTGATCCCGGACCTTTTAGCCACCGACGGATCCATTACTCCTTCTTACTTGAACTGAGTGCGTAACCCAGTCAAGTTCCCATTTGGGACCCAATGCTCCGGAACACATCCTGTCGAGCACCCTTATAACGCCTCATACATGATTAGTGCTCGAATGGAGATCAACCCACCGAGTCAGCTAATAGGTGTACACAATTCTCAAATAACGTTTTAGGTCATAAGAGAACCTCAATTGATTCGTTGTTGCGAGCCTTAAACAGAGCAGAGTGCACAAAATATTTTATCGGATAAACAGTTTTCATTTCATTGAAACATTTAAGCTCAATAGCTAAATCTTACATTTGGAAAATAAGCCCACCTGATTAGGCAATGCCTGTGGGTAAATCTTAACTCTGAATCGGAATAGCAGTGCTAATCCTCCTGACGTTCAAAGCCTACAAGAAATCTATTCTTAATAGGTCTTTTAAATCTAAACTCAAGTCCCGGTAAAGTGCTTAACATTCTATGATTCACTTAGCCGGGTTTTCAAAATTTAAAGAATAAATAATTGAAAACATTTCTCTTGAGTTAAAAACACCAACAATATTCTTACTCATCTTTCTTTTGTAATTGGAATTATAAATAAAACCAATTAAAACGTGATGCAATGCATGACTCATTTCATAATTAAGCCTAAAAAGTATTTACTAAAAAGTGCACAAGAGTTCTACATCTGTTCTGCTTGGTTACGTTAATCAGCTCTGGTCTCTACCAGCTCTGGCTATCCCAGCTCTGCCCTACAGCTCGGGCGTTCCAGCGGGTTCGTTCCAGCTCTGGCGTTCCAGCGCAGCGAAGTCGTCTCTAGCCGAGCAGAGGGATCGAGTCTCCCGAGCAGAGAAATCACTTCCCCGCTGACAGAGAAATCGCTTCCCCGCTGAACAGAGAAATCGCTTCCCCGCTGACAGAGAAATCGCTTCCCCGCAGAACAGAGAAATCGCTTCCCCGCTGACCTTCGACTCCGCTGGCCTTCGACTCCGCTGCTCTGCTTTCATGCTCTGCCCTCATCTCTCCGCCCTCATCTCTCTGCCCTCATTTCTCTGCCCTGCTCTTCTGCTCTCATTTCTCTGCCCTGCTCTTCTGCTCTGCTCTTCACCCCCAACCTCTGAACACCTCACCGATCATCACCTTGGTAACGGCGAAGAGCCTGTACCTCCATCTGTTTTCGGCGACCGCAGCAACCATGGCCTCCCCCCCTCTTAACTCTCATCTACTCTCGACTCTCATCCAAAACTCCAATTTAGCCACCATTCAACCCACGCAACCAACTTCCATAAAAACCATGCTCAAGACTCGAAACTAAAGCAGCACAGTTCATAACTCTACCTTTCCTTATTCATTTAACAGTTATGAAGCTAAAACACATATAAACACACAAATACATGGACATGCATTTTGAATTATTGGACGAAAAGTGAAGTAAAGAAGCAGGGGAGTTTAAAGGTGAAACCTTGGCTTGGATTTGCTGGGTGAATCGTTGGCTGCTGTTCTTGGAGTTCAGTGTTCGAAGCTCAGTCCGGGAGAAAACGAGAGAGAAGTGAGTGAATGAGAAGAGAAAGATCGGAGTGCAGCAAAGGAGATATATATATTGAAGAGAGAGAGAACATTGAGGCGGTGGTGGTGGTCGAAAATATCAAGGAAAGAGGTGGGTTGGGCTTTGATGGAAGATGATGGGTTGGGCTTTCATTTATGCACTCAAATGTGAATAAAACATAAGGCCCAACATGAAATAAATCTCAACACACCTAAAATGCTTGAAAGCTTAATTAAATAAATATGCAATGCATATAAATTTAATTACTAAATTTACAAATGCTTTTGTAAATCATTTTTGTTGGAATTAAAAATAATTTCTTTTTCTCAATACGGCGTGAATCATCTTAAATCTAAGTTCAAAAATTATTCTAAACTTAATATAAATGGGCGGGGTGTTACATTCGTGGTTGTTTCCACTTTAAGGGTGGGGTCGGTTTTGCTTTTGAAGCCGAGTTACTTGCTGCCATTTACGCTATTAATATTGCCAATAATAGAGGATGGCGTTCCCTTTGGATAGAGGCAGATTCTACTTATATTGTTAACCTTTTGAACTCTCAT
Organism: Salvia miltiorrhiza; assembly: GCF_028751815.1. Taxonomy (NCBI): domain Eukaryota; kingdom Viridiplantae; phylum Streptophyta; class Magnoliopsida; order Lamiales; family Lamiaceae; genus Salvia; species Salvia miltiorrhiza. The sequence continues at coordinate 39,924,784 of NC_080391.1, forward strand.
TCTAATGATGTCTCGTGGCGTTTTATGGCTCTGTGAAAGAGGACTATCAGTTTGCTCTCGAATTTTAACATTCAGGTGTCTCACATTTACAGGGAAGGAAACAATGCAACTGACCTTATGGCTAATCAAAATCGTTCGGAGGGCTGGTGGCCGTTTGCGATTGATGAGATTAAGGATGCCGTGGTTTTAGATATGGCCACGCATAGCAGGATCCGTCTTAAATTCTAATGGTGTGGTTTTGGTTTTTTAGTTTAGTTGGGGACTTTTTTCGAACACCTGGTGCTCTCTGTTGGGTGGGTTCTTTTTGGAGGCGGCAGTTCAGTTGCTCGTTTTGCTATGTGCCTGGTTGGCGCACTCTCTTCTGTTGGTGGGATCTTTGGGGGCGTTGTGTTGATAGTATTTGGGTGGAACGGCCCCTTTTCTTGAAAAATGGGTTTGAGTTCCTCTGGGGTTTTTCCTCGAACACTTGGTGCTCTCGTTTTCTGGCTTTTAGATGCAAAGGGCTGGTTGCTCGTTTGGTTTTGGAGCGTCATGCTGCTGATGGTGGCTGGGTCGGGCAGCCTCTCTGTCTTTTTGCAAGATCTCGAGCGTGCTCGGAGCTGGGGATGAGAAGGTCGTCCATTGGCTGTTCTGCCGTGCCGGAGGGAGTCTAGCTGGAATTGGGCGCTACATTTCTCCGAGCTCTTGGTGGGTCTGGTGGTTAGTTGGTTTTACAGCTGCGTTGATTTGTGCTCTGTTCGGAGTTGCTTCGTTGAATGCGTGGTGGTCGGATCGCGCTGCTCTTGAGGTTCCAACTTCTCCTGGCAACTCCGGTGCTTCTAAAGGCTGTTTAGTTTCCAGCGACGGAGTCTCACCGGCCGAAGCTTTCAGCCTCTCATCTCTTTTGGATGTTCTCGTTCGTGGGGTATTACCGGCGACGACGTCTAACCGGCCGATTTTTTACCTTCTGGGTGTGCTTTTTCGGGTTGGTGGTTGTGGAGAGCTCATGGCAACGGCGTATAACCGGCCGTGTAGCTTTCTTTCGTTCTCTTTATTTGTTCTGTTCGGGCTAACGGCGACAGCGTCTTACCGGCCGTGTAGCCTTTTCTGGTTGGCATTTTGGCGACGGCGTTTCTCCGGCCTTTTGCCTTCGCTCTTTTGTTTTTGTGGGGGGAGAGCCGGGATTGTTTGGGGACGATGGTTAGGCCGGAGTTCCGGAAACTTTCTCTTCCGCTTTTCCCCTCTTTTGCTTTCGTTTTTAGACGGGTACTCTTTTCCCTTTTCACGGTTTTTCCCACTGGGTTTTCCGTGAAAAAGTTTTCATAAGGCTCGGCCCTTAATCTGCTTTTCTTGTGCTTTCAAGGGTTTTTTTTAGGTTTTTTCTTTTCGTTTTTCTAATAAAATCGCATTTAATAAAATGTTTTGATTAACTCCCACTAATTTTAACATATCTTATGCCCCCAAACATAAAATATGGATTTATAATCAATATAAATCTTAGTGGTCCACGATCTAAGTCAATATTATGCAGCCTCTGCTTTTCTTATGACTAGAATAATATCACTTAGTAGGCCTCTACGCCAATTGCAACAACAATTTTTGCAACTCTTGGTTGATTAATCTAATTAATTTGTGTCCTGAAACCATTCTGGCTTATTTGCATCACAACATTATCTAAGCAAGTCAACCCCATCACACGGTGCCAACCTATGAATGAGCTTTGGCCTTGTCAATTCAGAGCATACAATTTTATGTAAATACCATTGGACAAAAAGGTTAGTAAACTCAAACAATTATGATGGATGACACACTTGGCTTCAAACAAAGACTTGCATTTTGTGGGGATTTAACATGTTATACTAATTGCTTATATTTAATATCCAATATTAAATAGCAAAACAATTATTGGATGCCGCTTACCCAGGCATACAAATTGCGGATCACACATACGCCTACCCATACATATTACGAACCTACATATACAGGGCACTGCCTATCCAAGCATAAAAGCGACCTCTAACTACTATAGTTAAATAATAATAAGCCTAAAATCAAATAACATGCTTATCACAAAACAACATAGAATCTCTACGAATAATATTCATTAATCTAATTAAAATTTTATGCTCTAATAAAAATATGGGTTAATCAATTAGTATTAATTTAAAATTAAAACAATTCTATTATTATTTTAAAATTATGATAAATCTCAAATTACACATATTAATTCCAAATTAATATAATAATTTATTTAATATTACCATTTCAAAATGATAAAACCATGGTTAATTAATCCAATTAATGAATTAGTCAATTTATATCAAATTCCAAATTAATATACATATGCATTCAATATTATTATTTCAAAAAAATTAATAATAAATCAAGATTCATTAATCTAATTAATTTATAATAATTTCATATTACTCCCTCCGTCCCACTGAAGATGATACATTTTTTTTCGGCACGGGATTTAAGGAGCTAGTGTTTAGTAGTTTAAGTGTAGTTGGTGAATTTAGGATTAAGTCATTACCTATTTAATTAAATTTTATGAATTATTTTTAAGTAAATAATTTAAAAATAATCATCTGGATATTTTTTATTTTTTATTTAATGTATTTTTAAATAATCTTAATTTTTTTCTGTTCGCATGCTTTTAACTAAAGACAAATTTGAAAAAAAAATTATAAACCAAGTACAAATTTCAAACTTTAACAGAAATCTGAATTTTGGCATAACACATGGAAAAGTTTGGCGGCAGATTTGATTTAGTCAAAATACGTTCGAAATTTCCCACCTAAATACACTTCACCTACTCCTATAAAATCTAAATTCCCATCATATTCAAAGGAAAAAGATCAGAAAATCTGAGATGGTGAGAAAAGGAAAAAAAAAACTTCTAATGCTCTAAAAACTGAAGCCAAGTGCAGCCACCATGGGGAAGAAAGAGCTATCCACCAAGCAACGAAATCAAATCGTGCAATTCATCCTTCATTGGTCAATCAACGGCAAACCACCTTGAGGCAAGCTGTTGGAGGCGCAATTGAAGTGGTCCGTCTCGTGATTTACCATTTATCGGTTATGGGGGAGGGGGGGCTGTAAAAAAACAACAAGAGAAAGGGAAGTCATTCATCTTGTTAGCGGTAAGAAAAACAGAAAAGTGGAGAGAAAAATATACTTAGACATCACACTAGTCTCTAGCCTAGAATACACAAAAAGAGGCACAGTTGGGAGATGGGTGTGGAAATAGCAAGAGCACAGTTGGGAGATGGGTGAGTGCAGGGCTGATCAGGGCTCATACTTCAGCCATTAAACCGGATTTGACAGCCCCAAACAAAATGCTAAGGATGAGATTTTCACTAGAGACCTTAGAGGTGGATAGGGTTTTAAACAAAATTAGGTTTAGGAATATGCACAACATTGTGCATATAGATGAAAAGTGGTTTTATATAACCAAGGGGTCACACAGATTCTATTTAGCCCCAGAAGAAGTGGAGCCACATAGGACATGTAAAAGTAAGAAATTTATAGGTAAAATCATGTTTATGTGCTTTGTGAGCAGACCAGTGTTTGGAGGTAATGGAGAAGTCTTATTCGATGGCAAGATTGAGATATTTCCCTTTACAAAGTAAGTACCTGCCAAGTGGAACAGCAAAAACAGAATTGCAAGCACACTAGAGATCAAACCTATCGAATCTATCACAAGGGAGGTGATTAAGAAGTGTTTAATAAATAGGTATGTAGTGGCAGCCACATTTATCATTAAATGCATGGCAGCCAGCTGTATGCTTACTACCAAGTTCATTTAATGCTTTAAAGGCAATGAAGATCATATTTATGCTTACTACCAAGTTCATTTAATGCTTTAAATGCATGGCAGCCACATTTATGTTTACTACCAATACATTTAATGCTTTTAAATGCAGTGGTAGCCACATTTAATGCTTTTTAATGCCTTTAATTGCAAATAATACCTGCAATTAAAGCTAAATGGCCAGCATGTATCTTGGATTAATACTCGATTTGCCCGAGGATCGTCTCTTGGATTATCTTAATTCACCATATATCGATAAAACTTAGCATGCTCCTATTAATTTAATTACTGCACCGAGGAGTTCAGAAATACCTGAAGAATTCCTAAGAATTCATCATTTGTCGCTGAATAGGTCAGCCAACTTCAACCCTTTGTTTGAAGCCTCAAAATTCCTCCAATTGTATTTTTCCCAGAAATATGACTTCTTTCTTTTCGAAAGAGCTTTCCGTGGCCGCCTGTTTCATCCAAATCCTAGTTCTGTAGAAGAAGTTATGGCCGTTCTTCAGAAACTGCCATAACTTGATTTCCTGCGAAAATCTGACTCCAGCTCTGATCTTCAGGACTGTATCTCGCTCAATCCCCGACGTCGGATGGACGACGATCTTCGAAGATTCCCCAGAGAAATTACCCACTCAACAGGCGCCGCTCAACTCTCACAGAAAACTTAATTCTCCGTAGTTTAAATTTATGTCTGGTGTGTTATGTTCTGAGAGCTGAACTGTATTTATAATTATAAATACAGGATATGGGCCAGACTTATGAGTTAGGTTATTTTTCTCCTACTGGGCTCAGGAGTCTTTGGGCCAGCCCAGGGATCAAACACAAGGAATAAAGATGGGCCTCAAATGAATTAATTCTTATGATCAGCGCAGATCATTAATTCATAAATATTAATTAATTCCACTAGAGAATCAATATTGACTTACCCTTTTATTGCCGATGATGAGTCGAGGCTTGTATTTAGACTTATCGAACCCTCGTATTTAAGATATCCAACATCCATTAATTAATTAAAGCTTCTGACAGCTTATATTAATTAATTTTTTTATTAGTCCTTAAGTAGTACCACTCAACCTTATTATTGCACCTGAACTTAATCAACCTGCAGGGTTTAGTACAATAAACCTTTTGAGCTCCTTAAGGGTATGTTATCATCCTATACCGGATACGGTCACCTAATACAGATTACCAAATGTCAATTATAAATTGCTATCACTCAAGATACAGAGTACTCAAGTTAATATGTAACTCTCACCCATAGTAAGTCAAAGTGATACACAAATTCATATTTACACCTGAAATCTTATTAGGATTTAGGTCTCATTAAGTCACCGAGATCTTGATTCTTCACTTAGGTCTGATAGAAGAATACATCTCACTGTGATCCTATCAATACGTTTACACGCACCAATATAGACAAGTATTCAAGACAAACTACTTCTATCTATACTGCAACCTGTTGGATTTGTATACTGAAAGCAAGAACGTTTTATGCTTGTATACAATGTTTCCTAAGTTCACTATCTAATCACCTATCTGATTGTGTTCATGATTGCATATGTATGTTCTTTATCTCTATATAAGTAGATTATATGGTGTGTTGTAGATCACAAAAGACCATATAATTGGAATAACCTTAAGAGATATAATATGATCACAGCCGAAATAACTCTAGGACAAGTTATTGGTTTAGGCTGCAGTATAGATGGAAGTAGTTTGTCTTGGCTACTTGTCTATACTGGTACGTCATTACGTATTGATAGGACCACAGTTTGAGATGTATTCTTCTATCTGACTTAAGTGAAGAATCAAGATCTCGGTGACTTATAAATCTTAATACTAATAAGTATTCAGATATATATATTAATTCGTATATCACTTTGACTTACTATGGGTGAAAGTTATATACTAACTCGAGTACTCTGTATCTTGGGTGATAGCGGTTAATATATGATATTTGATTATCTGTATTAGTACCCGTATCCGGTATAGGATAATGACATCCCCTTAAGGAGCTCAATAAGGTTTATTACGCTAAACCCTGCAGGTTGATTAAGTCAGGTGTAATAATAAAGTTTGAGTGGTACTGCTTAAGGAATTATAAAGAGATTAATTAATTTAAGCTGTCAGAGCTCTAATTAATTAATGGATGTCGGATATTTTAAATACGGAGATTTAATAAGTCTAAATACAAGCCCCCGACTCATCACCGGCAATAAAGGGGTAAGTCAGTATCGGTTCTCTAGTGGAATGAACTGATATTTATAAATTAATTATGGTCTGGGCTGACCATAGATAAATTAATTTATTTGAGGCCCATCTTTATTCCTTGTATCTGGTCCCTGGACTGGCCCAAAGACTCCTAGCCCTAGTATAGAGAGAACACGCCTCCTACATTATTTTCTGGCGCCTTCTACGTATTTAATTCTATTAAAATACAGCTGTCAGCTCTCAGGAAAAAAGACTGATAAAATATTAGGGTTTTGAGAGAGCTGTGGGGCGAAGGAAAAACGTGTGGAGCATTCTCTCTTGGGACTTTCATAGATTGTTGTCCATCCAACGGTGAAAGCTGAGCGGGATACAGTCGAGAAGATCAGAGCTGGAGTCAGTTTTTCGCAGGAAACCAAGTTCTGGCAGTCTCCGTAAAACGGCCATAACTTCCTCCACAGAACTCCGATTCAGACGAATCAGGTGGCCACGGAAAACTCTCTCGAAGACGAAGAAGTCGTATTTCTGGGCGAAATACGATTTGAGGACGTTTGAGGCTTCAAACGAAGGCTTGAAGCTGACTGGTCTGTTCAGATACGAATCTGCGAATTCTTCTGAATTCTTCAGGTATTTCTGAACTCCAACGTGCAACTGTTAAATTCATAGGAGCATGTTAGGATTAATCGTTGTATGATAAATTAATAATAACCAAGAAACGATCATCGGGCAAAGCGGAACGTTAATTCAGTTTAATATTCCTTCACAACCTAAACCAACAACTCGTCCTAGAGTCATCTCGGCTGTAATCAATTTTATATCTCATAAGGTTATTCCAATTTTGTGGTCTTCTGTGATCTACAACACACCATATAATCTACTTATATAGAGATAATTGGACATACATATGCAATTATGAACAATTCAGATAGGAGATTAGATAGTGAACTCGGGAATCATTGTATACAAGCATAAAAGTTCTTGCTTTCAGTATACAAATCCAACATAGCAAGTGTAAGCAAGAACATTTTCATTCAACAAGACAACGTGTAATACCCGTGCTTTTTATGACATGTTTAGTTGCTTAAGTTTGAGTATCTTGGGATTCGATCCCTTGTTTGATTTATTTTTATGTAACGATGCGATGTGTTATATGAAGTTCTAGTTTTGATGGAGTGATGTTATGATGTTTTTCAATTGATGTGAGAATGATGTGGGATTTTATATCCGTATTTGAGTTCGAGTATTTGAATAATTAGAAATAATTATTTGAATGAGAACGATGAACTCAGAATTTAAATCTGAGTCCGTTTAAACGTTTTTGAAATTTTAGACTTTTTGACGATGAATAGTAAATACTACTATTTCGTCTTTTTGTCGACTTTCGAAAATCTTACGTGCACGTTGTCGGGAAATATTCTTAGTTTTTCGATACGAGTCCAACGACGAAAGTTTTTATTTTTGAGCGATGAGTGAATAGTAAACCAGAATTTCTCGATAAACGAACCAAGCTCGTTTATCAGAATTTCGAGAACGAACTTACGTTTTCTATATTTATATAGAATTACGAGTGTGATGAAAGTGAGTAGGAGTCGAGAGGGCGAGTAACGAAGAGTACGAGTAATTAGTCGTTAAAACGAGATATTTAACGACTAAGTAGGATTAACATCCTAAATATCTAGGACTACCCTACCTAGTCTACGCCCCTAAACCGCCTATAGGCTATTACCTTTCTATAAAAGGCGGATGTGGGTCAGCCCCACAGCCATCACTTTCACGCCTGCACACACACACAACACCAAGAACACGCACCACCTTTGAAGCTTCTTCAAGCTTTTGAGCTCCGATCCAAGCACCGAGTCAGGCGCCGATCATCTTTTTGAGCACGTATCTACGTAGGTAACTTCTCAACCTACGTTTTGATCGGTTTTCTTTTGATTTTTGTCAACGTCGAAAAACGTCGATTCTCGACTTTATTTTGAAACAATGATGGATCGTCGTAAGTTTTTAGTATGTTGTTCTTGGGTAGATGTTGAGCATGTTTAATGAAAGAGTTAAGGTTGGTTCGAACCGTAGCAAGGGAACCCAAGAGGGCAGCCCGGCTATGTTCTTTGTCGACGTCACTTGTTCTTCGATTTTTGTTAATCGATGTAACTTGTGTTTTTGTGTTTTAGGAGCATGCTAGGTTTGATCTTTGTTTATCTTTATTTTTACCAAGCATGATAGATAATAGGTTGTACTGTGCGTGAAACTTAGTAATGCATATTAGGGTTTACTTGATTTCTGTGTTCTAAGTTGAGTATTGAGCATGATAAGTTAAGTTTAAGGTTTTAAGGAAGTGTTAGATCGAGAGAGAAGCATGAATAGGATTTTTGTTGAGCATGATAAGTTAAGTTAAGGTTTTGAGGAGTGTTAGATCGAGAGAAAAGCATGAATAGGAAGTTGTTTAAGTTGCAGAGCATGTTTGAGTGTTGAACTATGAGAGTTAGTGCGTGATTTCCAGCTCTGTCGAGCTAGTCAGCTCCGGCGGCGAAATCCAACTCTGAGCGAGTGGATTCAGCTCTACCGAGCGAGTCAGCTCTGGCAGTTGAAGTGCTGTTGAACTCAGCTCTAACTATCGAAGTTTAACTCCTTGAGTCAACTCTGGAGGATTCCTCTGGCAGTCGATCTCTATGGCGAGTGATTCTTCTGGCAGTCGATTCCTCTGGCGAGTGATTCCTCTGGTAGTCGATTCCTCTGGCGAGTGATTCCTCTGGTAGTCGATTCCTCTGGCGAGTGATTCCTCTGTCAGTCGATTTCCTCTGGCGAGTGATTCCTCTGGAAGTCGATTCCTCTGGCGAGTGATTCCTCTGGAAGTCGATTCCTTTGGCGAGGCGATTCCTCTGGCAAGGCGATTCCTCTGGCTGGGCGATTCCTCTGGCAAGGCGATTCCTCTGGCTGGGCGATTCCTCTGGCTGGGCGATTCCTCTGGGGAGGCGATTCCTCTGGCTGGGCGATTCCTCTGGCTGCGCGATTCCTCTGGCTGGGTGATTCCTCTGGCTGGGCGATTTCTCTGGCTTGCGAGTCAGCTTTGGCTTGAGAGTCAGCTCTGACTGCCAAGTCAGAATTAGGTGTTAAGTTTTATTTCCCTATTTGAGCTTAAGTATAGGATGTTAGTTTTCTGTTAATGTTCCTTCTTCTTATCGATTCTTTATAACAATGAAGGTTCGTTTGGGAAGCAACGACTCGAGAGAGAGAGTGACGTACTTGTTTGCAGAGACGCAACGAGGTGGGCTTTTTACGCTAAAATCAAGATGTTTACGCGTTTGATATTATGATGTATTGATGTATGATGCATGATGTATTGTCGTATTGATGTATGATGAATGACAAAATGGATGTTAAATTGATGTTTTATTTTCTTTCAGAGCATGAACTGAAAATATATTTTGAAGTTATTGTATTGCCAAATATTGATGATTTAGTATGTTATCTATCTGCATGAGTAATGATATCGGTTCTACGCGAGGTAGAATTAGTGTACACCGTGATCGTGAGTCAGCTTCCAGGTTGGCCAATTGCAGTGCTGCAGAGGGAGGCCTCCCTCTCAGTAAATTGATGTTTTATTTTCCTTTCAGAGCATGAACTGAAAATATATTTTGAAGTTATTGTATTGCCAAATATTGATGATTTAGTATGTTATCTATCTGCATGAGTAATGATATCGGTTCTACGCGAGGTAGAATTAGTGTACACCGTGATCGTGAGTCAGCTTCCAGGTTGGCCGATTGCAGTGCTGCAGAGGGAAGCCTCCCTCTCAGTACATACGTTAACAGATACGATACTTACTTGAAACATAGACTGGCCAGTCAACTTTGAGAACGAAAATGAATTTAGCAATCATAAGGCTTTGGATAAATCCCCTTATGCTTTGTTTAAAGTATGGCAATTACAATTTATAGCTTTATAAAGCATGATATGTGATGTTTTGGCATGTGTTCACTGAGTGCTTTTGTACTCAGCCCTGCATATGTTTTTCTAAAAATGTGCGGGTTGAGCCGGTGTGATGATGGTGCTGCAATGAGCAGAGTACGGGGTTGTTAATAAATATGTAACCTGTCTAGAATATGTCTTCATACATATGTCTAGCTACTTTTCCGCTGCAGAGTACTTTTAGTACAGTTATGTCGTACTTTAAGTTTAAGATGATGTTTTGTTGATGTAATAACTTGATTAACGTCTTATTAAGTTTTATGTCATCTTTCTTTAATGCTTAATCTGAGTCTTACGCTGTCTTTCATTAGACTGTATTATTTTGCATTAATGAGTATTAATTGACTAGTCTTATTAAAATGAGTAAGTTTGATGGTTTTAAATGACGCCCCTTTCTTCCCCTTCTTCTTTAACCCCGTCCCTAGTCGTGGATCACTCGGCCTAGCTATCCCTAGCTAGGGCGGGCTGCGACAGAGTGGTATCAGAGCTTTGGCTTGTAAGTTAAAGCTCTGAATTAGAAGTCTTGAGTTAAGTCTAGAATGAGTCACTAGGCTAATAATTATTAACAACCGTAAGCTCAGCGCACCATCACACCAAGCTCAACGAGGTATGTGAAAATTTCAAAGTTTATTCATTAAATATTTGAAGAGCATGAAGTTGACATGATGAACTATGATGTTATACTTTGAAAATGCATAGCTTGAGTTTGAGCAGGACAACATAATAACTCGTTATTAATTATTATGTTGCATGAATTATGTAGTGACGTATGATGTGACATTTTTGTGATGTGAATTGTTTGAGCAGTTGAGTTGAGTCACGATGATTTAGATACAGGAATCTAATATCATTGTTTAGAAAGATTTTCTACTAAGTAGAGGGATGAAATGAGAACTTAAAGCTTAAGCTAGAGAGATTAGCATTTGCTTTTAAGTACTTGTTTGTTTGAGTTTTGATTGTGCTTGTTTATGTTTCCTAAGTTGAGTCGGGTTAGTACTTCGAGTCACCTTTAAGTTTTCCTTATAGGATGGATAGGATTATCCGCACCGCGCGAAAGCGGACGACAGCGAGATCGACCCCGGCACAGGTCAGGCATGAGTACGAGACATATGGCATCTGCTACCGAGACACGATGGCAGAGTTCCTGGCGCACTACCATAGACTGTGGCTAGAGGCCAGCCTTCGAGCAGAGGTTACTGGTCTTGATGGCATCATGCGCCTAGTCAGTGTGCTACCGGACGAGTGGCAGAGATGGGCAGGAGCTATGGCCCCCCATTATATCTACCACGTGGGACAGGCCTTTGATCTCTACGGAGACTTCACTGGTTTCGTGGCCGTGTTGAGCCATCAGTTTCTGGCTTGGGGAGTTCCCCTTATTGGACCGCACGAGAGGCCGTTCGATTTGGGCCGAGCCTTTGCAATTGAGCCGCCCGAGTTTGGGTCATACCACGACGAGTCAGTGCCAGCTCCAGCCCCTCAGGCTGTACGATCGCCTAGTACGGTTGACAGGCCACCATCTCCGTACTACACTCCATCTCCTTACTGTGTACCCTCACCTACCATTCCCGTTGTTCCCAGAGTTGGTCACCAGGACCAGTGCGAGGCAGGAGGATCTCGCCCCGCAGGAGTTCAGAGGTCTGCCGAGGACGACCCAGAGCAGTAGGTTCCAGTAGGGACGTGCCGTCTTGAGATACTGGACCCGCACGAGATGAGGTTCGTCACAGACACTCAGATTCTCTACGCGGATCTGCTGACGGGATGCCTTTCGCACCGGGAGCTCCAGGAGAGATTGGTAGCCATCGAGTCCGTCTTTGGAGAGGATCCGACAGAGGCTAGGGTTGAGGGCGACAATGAGGAGGAGCCGATGGAGCACCCGATAGAGGCTATAGCCGAGGACGATGATGAGGAGGAGCCGATGGAGGATCCGATAGAGGCTATAGCCGAGGGCGAGGATGAGGAGGAGCCGATGGAGGATGCGATAGAGGCCGTAGTCGATGACGAGGACGAAGAGGAGCCGATGGAGGACCCGGTGGGAGTTAGAGCCGATGACGACCGCGAGAGTGTGGGCAGTACGCCCTGGCCATAGTTTTTCTTTTATGCTGTGATGTATATATAGATGGGAGGATGCTAGTACTTGATGTTTTGACATGCTTAGATAGGCATGAGTATATATTTTTGCCCTAGATGCTATGTAGATAGATGTTCCTAGTTTGCTTTAGTAGCAACTAGATGAGTAGTCGGTAGAGTGACCGTATGAGGTCCATACCGAGACGTAGTACTATTTATGATGTTAGCTTAGAGCGACATCATAATAAGTACTATGGTATTTTTGTAAGTCCTCTAAAGAGGCAACCTTACGATGGGTATATATGGTTGACCCGAGTGGTCTTTTGCTAGCATTTATAAGCTTTATTTCTTTTATGAATGTTGTGTGAACGTGAGTGTTTCCTTAACTTGAGTTTAGTTTCGACGAATCTTAGAAACGATGTTCGATGTAAGACTTACCTTCTGTTAATACAAAATGCCTCCGAGACGCAACCAAGGGCGTAATTTTGATGATAGGCGGGAAGATACTCCCCCGCCACCACCGCAACCCGAGAGGAGAATCGAAGAACTTTTTCTTCGACAAAATCCACCCGAATTTAGTGGAACTGGAAATCCACAAGAGGCGGAGGACTGGGTTAGAGCCTTGGAGAGGATCTTTAAGTTCCTCAGGTGTAATGATCAGGAAAGGATGTTGTGCATGTCCTTCCAGTTAACCGGATCAGCCGACTACTGGTGGGAAGCACGACAGAAGACCCTGACACCCGAGCAAATAGAGAACTACACCTGGGAACAATTTAAGACTACGCTTTTCGAGAAGTACATGCCGAGGAGTTATCGCAAGCAGCGAGAAGCTGAATTTGCGAATCTGAAGCAAGGGAAGAAATCGGTTGCAGAGTATGACCGAGAATTCTGTGACTTATCACGTTTTGCTCCACAGAAGGTGGACACTGATGAGAAGATGTCTGAGCTTTTCTGCGCCGGTTTGAGGCAGGACATTAGGGTAGTATTGGCAAGTCAGGCCGCACTATCATACACTGAGGCATTGAATCGAGCCTTAGATATGGAGTTGGCTATGCAGCCAGAGAAAGTACTGCAAGCACCTGCACTGCCGCTAACTCAGACGAAAATCCCTGGAGGACAACAGAAAGCGCCTCCAGCACAGAGTGGGAAGAGAAAATGGGAGGACAGAGGACAAGGCAATAGAAAGCCGTGGCAAGGACAAGGCCAACAACAACAGGGTAAACAACAATACCCTGGACAGTCATCAGGACAACAGAGGACGCCGCCGTGTGCCAAGTACAACAAGATGCACTTGGGGGTTTGCAAAGATGGACTAAATGTATGCTACAACTGTGGACAAGCTGGTCATTACTCGTCGCACTGCCCGAGTAAACAACAAGAAATGGCAAGAGGGAAGCCGGATGCGAGTTCGGCTCAGCCCTTGAGAGCCATTATGGGGTATCCGCAACCGCCCCAACAACAGCGCCAGCCGCAAGGTCCACAGAAATAGCAGAAACAGCAGCAACTACCCCAACCGCCACAGCATCAGAGAGCCTTTGCGCTCAATGAGAAACAGCTCGAGAAAAATCAGGGAAACCTGACAGGTATGGGCAAGATTTTGGATGTACCAGTTATAGTTCTGTTTGATACAGGAGCTTCGCATTCTTTTATTGCTCAAGCATGCGTAGATACTTTCAAACTGGAACCAAAACTAGCTATACCCGAATTGAGAGTAATTACTCCTGTAGGTAAAGCTACTACAGTTTCTCACGTGATCTCTAATGTAGAGCTTGAGTTAGGGTCACTAAGGATGAAAGCAAGAACCTTGCACTTAATGCCTATGTGGGACGTATACATTATTCTAGGAATGGATTAGTTAGCAGAGAATTTCGCCACGATTGACTGTAAGAAGAGGATGATAACTTTCCAGCCACCTGGGAAGGAACCGAGGTGCTTTCATGGCATAGATAGAAGTAAGAGAGTCCCAACCGTTTCGGCACTTCAAGCGTCGAAGCTGATGAAGAAGAAAGGAGCACAAGCTTACCTAGTTTACTTGAATGATGAAGTAGAATCAAGTAAGAACTTAGAGGACGTAGCAATGGTAAGGGAATATGGAGATGTATTTCCCGAGGTGTTACCAGGATTGCCACCAACGAGACAGTTGGAGTTTACTATCGACTTAGAACCTGGTTCAGCACCAGTGTCAAAGGCACCCTACAGAATGGCACCTAAAGAGCTGCAAGAATTGAAGATTCAGTTGCAGGAACTGCTCGAGTTAGGTTTTATCCGACCTAGTGTATCCCCGTGGGGAGCACCAGTCCTTTTTGTCAAAAAGAAGGATGGCACTTTAAGAATGTGCATAGATTATCGCGAGCTGAATAAATTGACACTCAAGAACAAATATCCTTTACCAAGGATAAACGACTTGTTTGATCAATTAAGAGGAGTGAGCGTTTTCTCGAAAGTTGACTTGAGATCGGGTTATCACCAGTTGAGGATTCGACAGGAAGATATACCTAAGACAGCTTTTCGAACGAGGTATGGACACTATGAGTTCATAGTTATGCCATTCGGTTTGACGAACGCCCCAGCAGTATTCATGGACCTCATGAATCGAGTGTTCCATCAATACCTGGATAAATTTGTCCTAGTCTTCATAGATGATATACTCATCTATTCGAAGAATAAGCAAGAGCACCAACAACATCTGAGAGTAGTGTTGGAAACGCTTAGAGCTGAGAAGCTTTTGGCCAAATTCACCAAGTGTGAATTTTGGTTGAATGAAGTAACGTTTCTAGGACATATTGTTTCATCCGAAGGGATTAAGGTTGACCCCGCCAAGGTACAAGCTGTACATGAGTGGAGATCACCAACTACGCCTAACGAAATCCGCAGCTTCTTAGGCTTAGCAGGTTACTATCGTAGGTTTATTGAAGGATTTTCCACGATAGCAAGACCAATGACCCAATTACTTAGAAAAGAAGCTAAGTACAATTGGACCAAGGAGTGCGAGGAGGGTTTTCAAGAACTCAAGAGGAAGTTGACTACAGCACCAGTGCTGACAGTCCCGGAAATGGATAAAGAGTATACCATCTATACAGATGCGTCAAAGAATGGGCTAGGATGTGTTATGATGCAAGAAGGAAGAGTGATAGCCTATGCATCACGACAACTTAGACCCCACGAGGTAAATTATCCAACACATGACTTAGAACTCGCAGCCGTTGTGCATGCCCTGAAAATTTGGAGGCATCATCTCTACGGAGTTAGATGTGAGATTTTCCCGGATCACAAAAGTTTGAAATACTTTTTCGAGCAAAAGGATCTTAACATGAGGCAGAGGAGATGGCTCGAATTAGTGAAGGACTATGATTGCGGCATTAACTATCACCCCGGAAAGGCCAATGTAGTAGCCGACGCATTGAGCCGAAAAGTCTCGTCAAAGTTAGGATGTCTTCTCACAAGGGAGGATGAGCTGATAAAGGACTTTGACAAGATGAGGATAGAGGTGATAGAACCACCAGGAACAATAGCGAGTATCGTTGCGACGATGCCTAGTTTGAGGAAAATGGTGGTTGAAGCACAAAGAAAGGACGAGAAGATGGAAAAGTTACAAGAGA
This sequence comes from Salvia miltiorrhiza, assembly GCF_028751815.1. NCBI lineage: Eukaryota > Viridiplantae > Streptophyta > Magnoliopsida > Lamiales > Lamiaceae > Salvia > Salvia miltiorrhiza. Next base: position 39,940,420 of record NC_080391.1, read on the forward strand.
AGATAAAGACGGGAGATCTCAAGAACTACCAAGAAGCATCAGACAATGCTATCTTGTTCGACGGGAGAATATGCATTCCCCACGATGAGGAGCTTAAGGATAAGATCATGAGTGAAGCTCATGACACACCTTACACCGCTCACCCTGGAGGTACAAAGATGTACCAAGATTTGAAACAAGGATTTTGGTGGGACGGAATGAAACGAGACATAGCTTCGTTTGTAGAGCGATGCTTAGCTTGTCAGCAAGTGAAAGCATTACACCAACAACCCTATGGGAAGTTAAACCCATTAGAGATTCCCGAATGGAAATGGGATCACATAGCAATGGATTTTGTGACGGCTTTACCCAAAAGTCAGAGAGGAAATACAGCAATTTGGGTAATTGTAGATCGACTAACGAAATCTGCACATTTCATACCGATTCCGATCACGTATGGATCAGATAAGTTAGCACATATGTACGTCCGCAAGGTAATAAGATTACATGGAGTACCGGTGTCGATCACCTCAGATAGAGACTCCAAATCTACGTCACGCTTTTGGATGAGTCTACAGAAAGAGTTGGGTACAAGGTTGAATTTTAGCACAGCCTTCCATCCCCAAAGTGATGGACAGTCAGAAAGGACTATCCAGACGTTAAAAGATATGCTACGAACCACTATCCTAGATAGAGGAGTACATTGGGAGAAGATTTTGCCACTAATAGAGTTTGCCTATAACAACAGTTACCAGGCAACTATTGGTATGGCTCCGTATGAAGCTCTTTACGGAAAGAAGTGTAGATCACCACTTTACTGGGATGAAGTTGGTGAGAGGAAAGTATTAGGACCGAACACAGTCGCACAGATGATTGAGATTGTCCGAAGAATAAGGCAGAGGATCAAAGAAGCGCAAGATAGACAGAAATCTTACGTAGATACCCGCCGCACAGACTTACATTTCGAGATAGGAGACAAGGTTTTCCTGAAGGTTTCACCCTCGAAAGGGATAAATAGATTTGGGGTAAAAGGGAAGCTTAGACCCAGATTTATCGGCCCATATGAGATCTTGGAAAAGATAGGTCCAGTAGCATATAGGTTGGCTTTACCGCCTAGCTTTGGAAATGTGCATAACGTGTTCCACGTATCATAATTGAGGAGATATGTTTTCGACCCAAAGCATGTGGTCTACCAAGAGGAAATGGTCTTAAAACCAGACTTAAGCTATGAAGAAAGTCCCGAGATAATTCTAGATCGTAAGATCCAACAATTGAGAAGCAAATCAATTGCATTGGTTAAGGTCCAATGGAGACACCACGGTTACGAGGAAGCGACGTGGGAACTTGAAGACAAGATGCGGGAGAAATACCCGGAACTTTTTCAGGAGGGGCAAATTTTGGGACGAAATTTTGTTTAAGGAGGAGGGTATGTAATACCCGTGCTAATTATGACATGTTTAGTTGCTTAAGTTTGAGTATCTTGGGATTCGATCCCTTGTTTGATTTATTTTTATGTAACGATGCGATGTGTTATATGAAGTTCTAGTTTTGATGGAGTGATGTTATGATGTTTTTCAATTGATGTGAGAATGATGTGGGATTTTATATCCGTATTTGAGTTCGAGTATTTGAATAATTAGAAATAATTATTTGAATGAGAACGATGAACTCGGAATTTAAATCTGAGTCCGTTTAAACGTTTTTGAAATTTTAGACTTTTTGATGATGAATAGTAAATACTGCTATTTCGTCTTTTTGTCGACTTTCGAAAATCTTACGTGCACGTTGTCGGGAAATATTCTTAGTTTTTCGATACGAGTCCAACGGCGAAAGTTTTCATTTTTGAGCGACGAGTGAATAGTAAACCGGAATTTCTCGATAAACGAACCAAGCTCGTTTATCAGAATTTCGAGAACGAACTTACGTTTTCTATATTTATATAGAATTACGAGTGTGATGAAAGTGAGTAGGAGTCGAGAGGGCGAGTAACGAAGAGTACGAGTAATTAGTCGTTAAAACGAGATATTTAACGACTAAGTAGGATTAACATCCTAAATATCTAGGACTACCCTACCTAGTCTACGCCCCTAAACCGCCTATAGGCTGTTACCTTTCTATAAAAGGCGGATGTGGGTCAGCCCCACAGCCATCACTTTCACGCCTGCACACACACACAACACCAAGAACACGCACCACCTTTGAAGCTTCTTCAAGCTTTTGAGCTCCGATCCAAGCACCGAGTCAGGCGCCGATCATCTTTTTGAGCACGTATCTACGTAGGTAACTTCTCAACCTACGTTTTGATCGGTTTTCTTTTGATTTTTGTCAACGTCGAAAAACGTCGATTCTCGACTTTATTTTGAAACAATGATGGATCGTCGTAAGTTTTTAGTATGTTGTTCTTGGGTAGATGTTGAGCATGTTTAATGAAAGAGTTAAGGTTGGTTCGAACCGTAGCAAGGGAACCCAAGAGGGCAGCCCGGCTATGTTCTTTGTCGACGTCACTTGTTCTTCGATTTTTGTTAATCGATGTAACTTGTGTTTTTGTGTTTTAGGAGCATGCTAGGTTTGATCTTTGTTTATCTTTATTTTTACCAAGCATGATAGATAATAGGTTGTACTGTGCGTGAAACTTAGTAATGCATATTAGGGTTTACTTGATTTCTGTGTTCTAAGTTGAGTATTGAGCATGATAAGTTAAGTTTAAGGTTTTAAGAAAGTGTTAGATCGAGAGAGAAGCATGAATAGGATTTTTGTTGAGCATGATAAGTTAAGTTAAGGTTTTGAGGAGTGTTAGATCGAGAGAGAAGCATGAATAGGAAGTTGTTTAAGTTGCAGAGCATGTTTGAGTGTTGAACTATGAGAGTTAGTGCGTGATTTCCAGCTCTGTCGAGCTAGTCAGCTCCGGCGGCGGAATCCAACTCTGAGCGAGTGGATTCAGCTCTACCGGGCGAGTCAGCTCTGGCAGTTGAAGTGCTGTTGAACTCAGCTCTAACTATCGAAGTTTAACTCCTTGAGTCAACTCCGGAGGATTCCTCTGGCAGTCGATCTCTCTGGCGAGTGATTCCTCTGGCAGTCGATTCCTCTGGCGAGTGATTCCTCTGGCAGTCGATTCCTCTGGCGAGTGATTCCTCTGTCAGTCGATTCCTCTGGCGAGTGATTCCTCTGGAAGTCGATTCCTCTGGCGAGTGATTCCTCTGGAAGTCGATTCCTCTGGCGAGGCGATTCCTCTGGAGAGGCGATTCCTCTGGCGAGGCGATTCCTCTGGCTGGGCGATTCCTCTGGCTGGGCGATTTCTCTGGTTGGGCGATTTCTCTGGCTTGCGAGTCAGCTTTGGCTTGAGAGTCAGCTCTGACTGCCAAGTCAGAATTAGGTGTTAAGTTTTATTTCCCTATTTGAGCTTAAGTATAGGATGTTAGTTTTCTGTTAATGTTCCTTCTTCTTATCGATTCTTCATAACAATGAAGGTTCGTTTGGGAAGCAACGACTCGAGAGAGAGAGAGAGAGAGTGACGTACTTGTTTGCAGAGACGCAACGAGGTGGGCTTTTTACGCTAAAATCAAGATGTTTACGCGTTTGATATTATGATGTATTGATGTATGATGCATGATGTATTGTCGTATTGATGTATGATGAATGACTAAATGGATGTTAAATTGATGTTTTATTTTCCTTTCAGAGCATGAACTGAAAATATATTTTGAAGTTATTGTATTGCCAAATATTGATGATTTAGGGGGGTGTATTCGTTGTGGAATTTGATGGATTTCTATGGATTTTAAAAGTCTGGGTGTATTCGTTCAAGACTTTTAAAAGTCTGCAGAAATCTGGGTGTATTCGTTCAAGACTTTTAAAAGTCCATATAAATCTGGGTGTATTCGTTCAAGACTTTTTAAAATCCATACAAATCTAGGTGTAGTCGTTATTCCATTGACTTAAAATCCGGAATGACTTTCATGGATTTCATCCAAAAAATACACACGACGAAATCCGGCTAAGAACCACGAGAATTGAAATCCATAAAGTTTTAAGCGAGCGCTGAGTTCCAGCGCCCGCGGCCAAGAAGCCAGCGCTCGCTGGAACCCAGCGGTCGCTGGGTAAGAGTTGTAGTATTTATATTTTACTCTCGCTTAACCTTTTCTGGATTAGAACTCAAGCTACAGCTAAGGGATGATTTGTCGTGACTGGGGAATCCTTCTACTATGTATGGATTGCTCGGTTCTACATGATCTCAGATGCTTTACTCATCCTAATATTCCAAGTTCTGATTATGAAATATGTGAAATTTACGCACAAATCCTGCAGGTACAAAAAGCTAGAAGTTTTATCTGCTTTTACCAATGCTGTAAGTACAGTACCTTACTTATTTGTTCTAGGTTGATTGTTGAATTTTTCTGGTGTTGTTTGGTGTGAATTAATGAGTATCATCTGCAATTAATTTATTTCTTTATCTTTATTTTCCTTTCTGAATATTTGTCTCTCTCCCCTCTCGCTTTCTCTCACCCTCACTTACTCGCCTGTATGTTGCTTGTTTAGATAGCTATTTCTTTTATTTATGTCGTTCTCCTTAGCTGTGGAAGCACTTCACGCGTTCATACAAGATGAGTCGGAGCACAAGTAAGTTTGCATTTCATCATATTTCTGATATCTAAGGTTCTTCATTTTATTGTAAACTTCAGGCAACTCATTTTGTTATATGAAATATAATGTTTATGTCACTTAATGCAAATGAACACTTGAGCCTACCTAGTGCTTACCACATCATTCTTCTAAATATAAATTTACTTAAGCGTGAAAATTTCTCCCAACATCAGAATCTTGCAACTTGTATATCTTCATTGTCTGCATGTTTCTACATTTATATAATTTTGTTGGGCTATATGTTAAAAATCATTTCAGGCATTACTTAGTCATCTCAGCTGTTGCTAATTTTCTGGTAAATCTCATTGGTGTTTGGTTCTTCAGGAATTATGCCCGAATCAGTATTGGTGCGCTTCTTGCCCATGTTTGAGTTATTTTCCTTTTCAAACTTCCTTCATATATCTTTTGTTAACTTCTATAATTTTGGAGAACAAGTTCTGCTATTTTTGTGGAGTGTGGAGGCCTGCCTTACTTTTTCTTTAGCCAACATCAGTTAATTTCTCAGAATTACATCCCTTTTTTAATCGATGTGAACTAGAACAAAATATTAATGTAGTGATGCTTCTGCTAGTTTTACTGATATGAAGAGTACATGTCTCTTATAAGCAATTCGTAGAAAAATTAAGCTTGTCAATGCTACCAAGTAAACACGCTGTATCATCTCATGGCATGCAATTGAGATCAATTCCTATTTATTTTGCAGCTTACAGAAAAGCTGAAGATATGAACTATCACTCCGTTTGCTTGCATGTTCTGGCTGATTCCATTCGTAGGTATGACAAACCATACATCTTTTCCTTTTTCTGGAAATGATTGTTTACTGGAATTGTGTTGTTAGATATTAAGCTCCCATACTTCATTTTTTTTCTCAGTGCAGGGTTGATCCTAGCATCCTGGATGCTTAGCCTTGGGTAATCTTCTTGCAATCTGCAGAAAATACAGTTTACTTGAGTTCCATTCTTGCTCGATTACTCATTTTATACTTGAAACTTTTGTTGAAGCAGTGATGCAGTGTTAATTGAGTTCAGAGTCTTTCTCTTGCTCGGTTTTTAGATGGATTTGGTATTTGACTGACTGTGTTTCTTGATGCATATTTCCGCCGCATTACTATTGAATGAACTCGTAATCGATTTTATAGACTGTGATTATATAGTCAGAAATGAGTTTTTAAGTGTGTGTTATATTTGAGATGAAGCTTAATTGGCTGGATTCTTGTTGTTCATTGAAATCCGGCCATCTCTGAAGTTTTAGGCCATATTCCCAGCGCTCGTTGGAACTCAGCGGTCGCTAGGTTTCCAGCGGGTGCTGGTACTCCGCGGGCGCTGGGTCTCTTCTAGCGGGCGCTGGTTTCATGGAATTCAATTCCAAAATTATCCCGTAAAGTCTTCAAAAATCATTGAAAATCGGGGTGAAATCCAACCACGAATTCTTTGAAAGTCGTCTGGAATCTATGTGAATTCCATGGAATTTAAATTCCATGGACTTTTTAAAGTCTGTGGAAATCCACAACGAATACACCCCCCTTAGTATGTTATCTATCTGCATGAGTAATGATATCGGTTCTACGCGAGGTAGAATTAGTGTACACCGTGATCGTGAGTCAGCTTCCAGGTTGGCCGATTGCAGTGCTGCAGAGGGAGGCCTCCCTCTCAGTACATAAGTTAACAGATACGATACTTACTTGAAACATAGACTGGCCAGTCAACTTTGAGAACGAAAATGAATTTAGCAATCATAAGGCTTTGGATAAATCCCCTTATGCTTTGTTTAAAGTATGGCAATTATAATTTATAGCTTTATAAAGCATGATATGTGATGTTTTGGCATGTGTTCACTGAGTGCTTTTGTACTCAGCCCTGCATATGTTTTTCTAAAAATGTGCAGGTTGAGTCGGTGTGATGATGGTGCTGCAATGAGCAGAGTACGGGGTTGTTAATAAATATGTAACCTGTCTAGAATATGTCTTCATACATATGTCTAGCTACTTTTCCGCTGCAGAGTACTTTTAGTACGGTTATGTCGTACTTTAAGTTTAAGATGATGTTTTGTTGATGTAATAACTTGATTAACGTCTTATTAAGTTTTATGTCATCTTTCTTTAATGCTTAATCTGAGTCTTACGCTGTCTTTCATTAGACTGTATTATTTTGCATTAATGAGTATTAATTGACTAGTCTTATTAAAATGAGTAAGTTTGATGGTTTTAAATGACGCCCCTTTCTTCCCCTTCTTCTTTAACCCCGTCCCTAGTCGTGGATCACTCGGCCTAGCTATCCCTAGCTAGGGCGGGCTGCGACACAGCGCAAGGCCACACATCAAAGTCAGTGATCCTGAAATCGGGGCTGCTGCAAGCCAAGATGGTTTCATTTTCATCTTGGTGCAACAACCTCCAAATTCACCGGATTGCAACGTCAACAATTTGGGATGATTTAGAGCCATCCAGTCTCTAGAAGAAGAGACAGCATGCAAATCAATTGATGAACTACTAAAAACAGTAGAAGATTCATTTGAAAAACTTTCTCCTGTTACACTTAACAATGTTTTTTTGAGTTTACAGGGTTGTTTGATTGAAATCTTGAAGCTTAGGGGGCATAATAGCTACAAAATACCCCACATAGGTAAATGTGCAATTATTAGAAGTGATAAACTACCACTGGACTTGGAAGTTCCCACGAAGTTAACACTTCAATGCATTGAACATTTAAAGGAAATGGGAAGCATGAAGGGATTGAAGATATAGTTGTACAGTTGGGGATTGGATGCAATTGATCAAAGCCTGACAACCTAATGCATTCGAAGGGCAGATAGTTTTTTGTAAAGTTTTTGGATGAAGCTCTTAGTCTAGGGCAGCCATTATTTGTAAATCATGTTGATGAAACTCCTAGTCTAGGACATGAACATTTTGTAAAGTTTTTTTGTGGAAGTCCATTGTGAGTACATGGCTGTTATTTTGGCAACAAAAACTTAAGTATCAAAAAAGTCATTCATCATTTTAGATGCACACACAAACACACCCAATAAATCTGTATGATGGGAGTTGGATAGGGCATATGATACCTGATAGGTAATATAATATGGTCTATTTCTATCCATCAATAACTCTTTTCTCTTGAAGTTCTGGTAAAGTGTCAGGGCTCTACTGAAATCTGAATCTTGGAGATTATATGTGATCCGTGGGTCTAGATCTGTTATAATCTGCTTCACGTAAAGATTCCCCGAGAATGCTCCCAAAATTGAATCTTTAGGATCTCTAATCCTCTTGTCGCATATGGCAATATTGATTGGAAAATCAATTCCACGAGACAGTGGGGATTTGATTACCAATTGGATTGCTCCGATATGAATCAACTTCATTGTTGTTGCGACTGTTGGCTTCATCCTGGCAAGATCTCCTCGCACATCTTTAGCTTTAATAAATTGGATTTCCACTTGATTACCTGTCAATTCGATCGGAGCGACATTTCTCGGCTTGTTATGCCGAAATGTACATAATGCTTCATTTTGAATAGAATCAAGCTCTATATTGCTCGATCCATCTTTCCTTCCGCGAAGCCTTGATATAATTGTATGTTTAGGCTTTCTTCATGATTTTTTCCTCTCAAGAACTGGGCTATTTCTTCAGGCTGCAACTTCTTGGGTGTTGCATCAAGCGGTAGAGGATATGTCGGATCTTTGGACCATGAATTCTAAATTTTTTCCGAACATGGTTTTCGCCTCTCGATCTCCTCTACTCTTTTCTTGATATCACGCAAGAGGATCAAGATTTCCTCTTGTTTGATTGATATCCGGCTCATCTCAAGTGGTATATCATATAGCTTATTGCCATAATATTCCGCCTTCTTTTGAATCTCCCGTAATTCAATATTTACGGAAGAATCAGGTTTGATAGGTTGGTACTTTGGGTAGACAGCTCCGGCTTTGTCCTTCTGCTCCATCAGTCGTGAGGTGGATGGATATCAGTTTGGCTTGTTCAATCGTCGCTCTAGTCTCGACGATTTCCAGTAGGTGGTCTTGATAGGATCTAACACTCGTGATAATATCACGAATAATTTCCCCGTCTTCTCCTCGATGAATATTCGTTACGAGGACTCGATTGTTCCAATTGAGTTCGTCCAGTAGACGAGTGGTTTCTCTCTCAAAATATTGGAGAAAATTCCTATATACCATACATCTCGGACAATCGTCCGGATCCATAATTTTTAATGGAGTCTCCTCCCACATAGGTTAATTACAAAATAAGTTAAATATAATATAATTGCTCAATAAAAACCCGCTCTGATACCAATTTTCAAAGCGCGGATTAATATATAAAATGAAGTAAAGAGAATTTTCTTAAGCTTACTTGTCCACAACTAGGGGTGAGCATCGATTCTGTTCGATGCAAAACCGAACCAAAAATCCAAAATTCAAAATCAAACCGATGGTTAAAATTGGAACCGAACCACACCAATTTAGGGTGCCAAACCGATGCAATTTTTTTTTTCGAAAAAATCAATTAAAACCTGTAAAATAATGTAAAAAACACAAATTTGAAATGCCAAATCCCCACAACATAATAATACTTAGTCTACAAGAATACTAGTTTCAAAGATTTAAAGCATCACAAAAACACAAATTCAAGTTTCAAAGTTTAACAAATAGCAACATAACAAGTCTTATCAATAAAATATTATACAATTAATTATATATTATAAAATATAAATATATAATAAAATATTACTTCCTCCGTCCACTAATTGTTGGCCTACTTGCTTTTTTGGGCCGTCCACCAATTTATGTCCTATCTATTTTGGGTAAATTTATATTCATATTTTAATCAAAATTGTGGGTCCCTTTAATAAATTGTGGTCTAATTACATTGACTTTAATAAATTGCAGGTCCCTTTCTCCACTCAACTAACAAAAATACTCCCTCCGTCCCTGAAATAAGTTCCTCTTTTTCCATTTTGGGACGTCCCTCAAATAAGTTCCTCTTTCTTTCTTTCTATTTTTGGACAACTACCCCACCACTAATAATACTTTATTTATTCTTACTTTTCACCTTTTCACCACTCCCAATACTAATTATACAACTTTTTCACCTTTTCACCACTCCCAATACTAATTATAACATATTTTTTTCCACTATCAATACACTTTACCATTTTCCTTAAAACCCGTGCCGTCCCCAAAGAGGAACTTATTTTGGGGACGGAGGGAGTACATTTTTTCTTAAAACTCGTGTTTTGCCTCCTACGCCAATAATTAGTGGACGGAGGGAGTAATATTTATCGGTTCAATTCGATTTAAAACCGAACCAAAAATTGAAAACCAAAACTTATCAATTTTTAATTTTTGAAACCTAACCGAAAACCAAACTGCACCGAAACGGTTCGATTTGGCTATTCATAAAAAATTAAGAGTGGAAATAGCAATTCTAGATATAGTAAAATTAAGAGTGGAAATAGCGTAAGAGTATGGACGTCAATTAGGCATAAAATGCTTATATTTATAAAAGTAAGCATTTTAAACATACAACTTAAGGATCAGACATTTTTGCATGTTATCACTTTTTTTAAAATATATAAGTTGTTACAGCCCATAATGGGTTGTCCATTAAAACAGCCACAGCACAAAACAGTACCAGCAACAGCTCAGGCCCAACAGCAATGGCCCTTCTCCAGGGAGGGTCTGACCCAAAGCCCAGATGGCGAAACCGGGTCTGACCCAAATTCCAGTTAGGGTTTGCTGTTGTTGCTGTAGCAGCCGCGACGTTCCTCTTCTCGTCGTCAACTGCCACCGTCATCCACGCCGGCTACCAAGTCCTCGCCGGGGGCCAAGCCCACGGCGAAACATGATTGGAGAAGGAGAGGAAATTGAGCCGGTGTAGTCTGTGTAGATGTCGCTCGAAACCGCGACACCACCAGTGCTCTCGTCATCCCTTCACGTTTAGCTGCCTACTCTCCGGTGACCAAGTCGACGCCGGAAAAGCGTTGAAGAACGGTACTGCCGCCCAGAAGCGTGACAAACGCCGGCGTGGTTCTTTCACCGGCGCGACGTCTATCGCATCGAAGAGAGCCTCCGGCGTGATTTTCCTTCAAAAAAAAAAAACTTATGATGTCATTTTGATCCAAGCAATTAAAATTAGATTAGATAAGAAAAATTAAAATCAGTTTGAAATAATCCAAAATCCTCAACCGGTGAATCTCAGAACACCTCTTTTCTAGATTAAATTCATCAGATATCAGTCCACTTCTATTAATTTTAGTATATTCGAAAAAAATATGTTTCGGAAGAAAAAAACTAGTACTATCAAACAATAAATTAGTACAAACAAACTCTATAAATCAAAACGGTGAATATTTCAAATAAACAACCAATATATGTACTATAATAAAAATTTGTAAAGTACTTATATGACAATTTCCAATGAACAAATGCAAAACATCCCTCAGAAATTATTAGACATCAAAGTTTTTTCAGTCTACTTTTAACGTTAGAATTCTGGAAAATTTTCATCACGGGGATGTGTAAATCTTAACAGAAAACAAAAAAGAAAAATCTTCTCCGAAAATCTAATTCCTGATCCTTAGAACAAGATTCCATAAAAGTATAATCAGGCAAGTGCTTTTACTTCAATTCAAAACAGTATTGAGGGCCAAAAAAGATTAACAAAAACCAAAAAGATGAATATTTCGTCGGGTAAAGAATACATGGTTGTGAGAACAACGTTCAATGGCGAGTAATCTCAGGCAGATTCAGTTGTGTATTGAATAAAGATGGGAAATTATGTTCAAATAAATATTTTGGAAAGCTATTCAAGGGGAGAGGAGACGAGTCGAACCGAGACAAGGCGGCGAAGAAAGTTAGGGCTTGTTTGATAGCCATATAGAGGATAGTTGGGCTATTAATATCTCATTTACCCACCATTTGATAGCCTTTTTAAGCAATAGCACAAGCCCGTTAAAAATGAAGGCCCGCATTAATTTTCACTGTTTCTTCTCGCTTATGGAACGAGCGTCGACCCCAATATTCATTAAACCATTTCTACAGTAAAATGATACTCCCCCCGTCCGCTAAAAGTGGAGCACTTTAGGTGAGCACGGGATTTAATAAAATTTGTGATGATTTTGATGTAGTGGAGTAAGGGTCCCACCACTTTATGAGATATGTGGTTGAGATTGAATTTGGAATGAGTTTTTTTGTAAATAAAGAGTGTTTGGAAGGTCAAAAGATTAAAGTGGATGGTGGGACCATTTACTTAAAAGGAAAGTGGTACACTCTTTGCGGACGCCTGATTTAGTAATTGTGCCCCACTTTTGGCGGACGGAGGGAGTACTATTTTTTCCTCTAACCATTTTGCCCTTCAAAAATTCGACTGCATCTAAAATTCCTCTTCGCGCTTCATCAAGCTCAGATTTGTTCTGACTCCATCACAAATTGGTGCTCTCATCACCGGCGAATTGAAAGCAAGGTAAAATCCAAGATCGATTTCTATGTAGATCTCCATAGATGTTAGGGCTTTTTTCCATAGATGTTCGTGCTTCAAGCAGCATCACTTTTGATTCTCCATAGATGTTAGGGCTTTTTTCTTCATCATTTGAGCCCGGGATGCATTTGACCTGCTGAAATCCAAGATCGATTTCTATGTAGATCTTTGTTGCTTGTTACTTAAAAAGTTCCGATTTTGGGGATGGGGAATTCTGAAACAATTTCTTTTCTTTTTTGTTTGTCTTCAATCAATTTATGAATCAATATTTTCATTCAATTTCCGTCTTTATTTTTTGCTTTCCCAATTGCAGCGAAGTATCTATTAATTCTTCATTTTTCTGTTTACATTTTCTCACCTGGCGAATTATCCCCGCGTGAGCACCTGTCAAGATTCTCAGTTGAATCTGCAATTTGCGTCAATGGAGAATTGGAGATGGGGAATTTTTGTGTGGGCTGCGTGTATTATATGAAAGCAAAATTTTTGGGGGCAAATCTAATTGGCGCCTCTTGCTTTCATTCCCGCTGGAAATGAGTGAAGGACATTGAGTAATTCCCGCTGGAAATGAGTGAAGGAGATTGAGTAAATTTGATTGTTACTTGAGGGTATAAATGGAATTTCAATGATTACACTACATTCCTACATCCCGTATCAAACAAATATTTAACTCTACTGCATTTTAATACACTGCTATCAAACACCAATTTAGTGTAATGTCGGTATTAACTATTAAGCTATCAAACATGATATACTCCCTCCGTCCGTCAAGATTATGGCAATTTGCTTGGCCACGAGATTTAATAAAATTGGTGATGATTTTGATGTAGTAGAGAAAGGGTCCCACCACTTTATGAGATGAGTGGTTGAGATTGAATTTTGAGTGGGTTTTTTTGTAAATAAAGAGTGTTAGTAAGGATAAAATATTAAAGATGATGGTGAGACCATTGCCATAAAAGGAAAGTGACATAATTTTGGCGGACGCCCAATATAGTAATTGTGACATAATCTTGGCGGACGGAGGGAGTAGATAATAACCTGTGGTTATATATACCACTTTTAATTAATAATATTTGCTTATATCTAACACACTATCAAACAAGCTTAGGGTTTTGGGAAAGAAGTTATTTGGATTCATTTGAACTTGACGGTTTAAAATTTAGACCGAGTATTTGAGGCCCAATTTGGTTATTGGGATCTTTGAGATTCATACTATTCAAAGTAATCTATCTATACTATATTAAAAAGTGAGTTTTCAATCACAAATTGATTTCAAATCAATTTTAAAATTGACTTGCAATTTTATAGTTAGAATGAAATTGAAGATTTATTTATAAGCTATACATTTTTTTTTCTTTTTCTTTAACTTCTTATTTTTTTATTTTATTTTTTTTAAATTATAAAATTCGACTAATTATAAAATATTTGATATGCATATCAAATTAAAGATCATGACAATAAAATCAATCAATTTTGGTTCACCATTGTGGATGCTTTGAGTGGGTTGAACCTCCGAGTTGTGTGGAAGGTCTTCTCCTTATTCAATGTGTTTGTGTTCAATAAAATCAATCTTTTTTTCATAATAATAGTAATAATAATTAATAATTAATAATTAATAATTACTCCCTCCATCCCATTATTAATGGCACGTTTTCCTTTTTGGGTTGTCCCGTTATTGATGGCACGTTTCCTTTTTTGGAAAAAATAAGGGGTGAATTAAGCATTAAAATACTCCCTAATTACCTTAAATAAATCATTAAGCATTAAAATACCTCGCGCCCCCCCCCACCACCCGGTTCTCTCTCTCTCTTTCTCCCTCTCTCCTCCCCCCTACCAGTCGCCGCCTGCCTCCCTTCTCTCTTCAAACACCACCGTCCGTCGCCTCCACCGCCACCACCGCCCTTGCGCCCCCCCACCACCCGGTTCTCTCTCTCTCCTCCCCCTACCAGTCCTGCCTCCCTTCTCTCTTCAAACACCACCGCCCGTCGCCTCCACCGCCACCACCGCCCTCGCGCCCCCCCACCACCCCGTCGCGCGCCGTTCATCTTCTCCTTCCTCCAGCGTCGTCCTTCCACGTCGTCCACGTCCGCCGTCCATCTTCTCCTTCCTCCAGCGCGCCGCCCTCCTCTAGGGCTCCGATTTGTGGAGTTGTGGATTCGAGAGGAGGCCGTGGATTTGGGAATATAGGGCTCCGATTTGGGGATTTAATTTCGAAACTTGTTTGGAATTAATTTCGATCTGATTTCTGAAAAATTTGTTTGGTTTCTTCGATTTGGTTTCTGAAATCTTCGATTAGGTTTCTTCGATTTAGTTTCTGCAATTTCTTCAATTTTGGGAAGAATTTTTAATTTTTGTTTGGTTTCTGCCATGGAGAGAGGGAGAGAGGGAAGGGAGAGATAGGACGGGGGAGGAGCCGACGAGGCGGCGCTCGCCGGCGCCGGCGCCGCCGTGTACCGGTGAGGTAGAGAGAGAGGCAGTGTGTGACTGTGTGTGTGTTTTTAATTAAAATAACACTACACATCTAATTCCCTTAATTTTACTTTTCTTAATCTCCGTGCCGAAAAGAAACGTGCCGTTAATAACGTTAATTTTACTTTTCTTAATCTCCGTGCCGTTAATAACGGGACGGAGGGAGTATAATAATAATAATAATAATAATAATAATAATAATAATTATTCATGTAAAATGAGAGGCGATTGCATTTGCGGAAAGTACAAGACAAAGCGCCGTGTATGAATCAAATATCAATCATGATACCAAATTCAAAAAATCAGAATAATTATTAGTCAAACCCTCCTCATCCTTAGGCCGGAAAAGATAAACATCTCTGTTCCATCTCCGGAGCCATGAAGCTTCTCTTGGAGCTCATATTATCGACAGTTTTGATCGTATGTGGTGGTCTCCACTCCCCCAAAGTACAAGCCTTCAAAGCGCCTATTCGCCCCACAGACGTACTGCCGCTGCTGCCGAGGCAAATTTCATGGCCTATACTGAACAAGCTCAATAGCGCTGTTGACCTTCTGCCCTCGTTTGTGGGGGCTGCTTCCGCCACCAATAATTCTCTTTTGCAGTGGAAAGGAGCTTGCTTTTATCAAAACACTGCGTGGCTGGTCTTCCATAACAACAGCGGAAGTCAGTGGGGTGGTGGTACTCTCCACATTAAGGTTATTTCTGTTCTCGGATTTTGATGGGGGGTTTCTTAGGTTAGGGCAATTAGAACTGAATTCAGCCGTTTTGCGGATGTTTTGCTGTGATTGTTTTATATTTGACCGGTACAAAGTTAGGAATGTCTTTGTAGCTCTATATTTTCCCTTGAGAGACTGTTCAGATTGGGTTACTATCGAAAATAATTTAACTGCTATTGTCTACATATGACTTCTTGGGTTTAGTTTCTATTTTTGGATTTAGCTTGTGAGAAATCTGGAAAAGTAGGATTGGTTAAGGCATAGTCTCGTGGATTGCTTGCTACTTAATTCTGGTGATGATGAGGTGTGAATCAGAAGCTACTGTATATCATTAAATGGTCTTCTTTTCCTCATGCTTATTTTATATGCTCAGGTTAGCGAAGCCCATAGTTGGACATGTATGGACCTTTATGTTTTTGCAACTCCATATCGTGTAACATGGGACTACTACTTTCTGTCTCGGGAGCATACACTTGACTTCAGTGAGTGGGAATCAGCAGCTGAGTATGAATATGTGAGTTGGATTTGTTCTACTTTGAGTCGTGGTTTCATCCTGAGTAGGCTTTACCAATTAAGCATGATTGATTTCCTTGGAAACTAAATAGGTCAAGCATACGGGTGTTGCAATTTTCCTGATGCAAGCAGGGATGCTAGGGACGCTTCAGGCTCTATGGGAGGTGTTGCCTCTGTTTGTGAATTCTGCATGGGGCGAGAGCTCTAATGTTGCATTTCTTGAAAAGCACATGGGTGCTACCTTCGAAGTACGACCAGAACCATGGGTTACCAACATTACTGTTGAGGATATCCACTCTGGTGATTTCCTTGTATTATCCAAAATTCGAGGCAGATGGGGTGGTTTTGAGACCCTAGAGAAGTGGGTGACTGGATCTTATGCCGGTCACAGTGCAGTCTGCTTGAGGGACTCAGATGGAAACCTGTGGGTTGCAGAATCGGGGCATGAAAATGAGGAGGTATGCCTATGGTATAGTTACTGCAAAAGCTTAGGTTTCATAGGTGCTGAAAAACATAGTTATAATTTCACTTGGGTCTTTAAGTTCCATTTTTTGGGTGCATACAGATCCCGTGTGAGTTTTCATTTGTTTCTGTACATGTTATGAATATTGAATTATGTTTTCCGTATGTTTCAACATTATTATGCTTATACTATTTTTTTTAATTGAGTATTAAAAAGTGACTATCAGTAACCTAATATGTATAAAGAGATGAAAATGGTTTCTACCATTCACAATATGATAAACTGTAGCTTATGTTCAATTTGGAACAGTGACTGAAATATGGTCATATTACTCACTTAGGGGATGGGTGTCTGATAAACTAAATTGTTAACTGTGTATTGAAAAAAATAAAAAATAAAAATCCTTACTTTGATGCTTGTAAAGTACACCATACATGCATGTCTCTTGCATCTGGTGTCAGATATTGAGAGTTTAATGGTCTGTCAATTATCAAATTGGTCTTCCAGCTGTTTATCCTAATCATAATTACTATCTTGTTTAATTATCTCCCTTCCGCGCCCCCCCTCCCCCTACCTGTCCCAGGGAGAAGATATTATTGCTATCCTTACATGGGATGAGTGGTGGGAATATGAGCTGACAACAGATGACGCCAATCCACACATAGCGCTTCTTCCTTTGCATCCTGATCTCCGGGCCAAGTTCAATGAGACTGCTGCCTGGGAATATGCAAAGAGCATGTCAGGGTTACCATATGGTTACCATAACTTGATTTTTAGCTGGATCGACACAATCAGTGGAAATTATCCCTCACCTCTGGATGCTAACCTGGTAGGTATTTCACTTTTAAGTATTATAAGTGGTTATGCTAGCTGATAGCAGCTCACTTTTTATTCCTCTTCATTTCTAATTTTCTCAGTTTCTTGTGTTATTTTACTACATATTTCAACTGCAGCTGGTTCTCATAAATTTGTAATTGTGTTATATTCATGGGATTCTTACCTGGTTGCATTCTCATGATATACTTGTTCTTGGGGGAAACATTTCACACACAGGAAACCCCATAAAATTCATAGGTCTCTTGTCATTTTATGAACTGGTGATTTTACTTGTAGTTATGAGGAAATGTCTACTTTATTGGGATCACATATACTTCAGTAAGCAACTGATAATTTTTTACCCTATGGTATATTACTATAATAAGCGATTGTTAATTGCACTTGGTTTGCCTAACCAGGGAAAGCTAGAAGCCTCAAAAATATTGGTTACTTATCTTTGTTAAGCTTACAACAAGATAAAGATTTCAAATGGTTCTTGGCTGCAGTAGCTGTTACTTTGGGTTCTTCATAATCTTGTTTTTAACTGTTCATAGTTTTCGGTTTGATACACTTGTGATAGTATGTAGAAAATATGGCGAGGACAAGGGGAAAATGTGAGCTCATGATGATTGTAAGAAATATTATTTCACTTCGCTGTTAACAACTATAAATTGTGACTTCCAGTAAACCATGTACATGCTAAAACTATGATATTAAAGTGAAATAGAAAAGAAAGAATAAATCAATGGTTAATGTTATCTGATGCTGTTGGTTGATCACATTAAAAAGAATCAACCCTGTATTGCTGAGAATATATAATATTGCTTTGTTTTCTTCTTCCCTTTTAACTTGTTCTTTTACAGGTTGCTTCTGTTATGACTGTTTGGACTCAGATGGCTCCTGCATATGCTGGTAACATGTGGAGTGAAGCATTGAACAAACGACTTGGAACTCAGGTTTATATTTATAGCCATCTCGTTGATTTTACACTTTAAATGGACAGTAAATGGTTCTATGCAAGGAAGCCTATTTGTGTGTCACCATATTGCCTTTTTTAGTATCTTACATCTCCAGATTAGACAATGCTTGAACAATCTAAGAACTGCAAGTAGTTCACTGAACAAAAATCTCGAGGGCATATTTCGTGTTTCCCTGTGTACGCCTCAGATATGAACTAAACACACTTTTTTCCCCATTGAAGTCCTTTGATTTAAGAAAGAAGAATTGCTTAGTAGTTTCCGTTGGTGCAGTTCTATGATGCCTATTGTGGTTACACAAGTATAAGGTGTTGTAATTGACCAATTTGAGAAAATCCGTTGAAGTAGAGAGTTAGCCTGCCCACCTTCTAGTTAAGCTCTGAGTGCAAAATATTGTTCTGATATAACCTTATCACGCAATGTAGTAATCTAGTATGAATTTTGAGCTTGCAGAATTTAAGTCTTTCTGAGGTTCTTGTTGAAGTTGAGAGACGTGGATCATCTTTTGGTGAATTGTTGGCCATTCCCGAACAAGACGATTGGGTTTATGTCGATGGGAAGTCAACTTCATGTATTGCTTTTGTCTTTGAATTATACAAGGAAGCAGGACTGTTTGGGGAACTTGCAAGCTCTATTCAAGTAACTGAGTTTACGGTGAGCATACTGCATTTATTTTTAAGTAGTAATCATATTCAGTTATTATTAAGCCCATGAAGATTTGATTGATATCTTCATTTCTTTTACAGATAAAAGATGCGTACTCGCTGAATTTCTTCGATAACAATTCAAGCCGTTTGCCTAAGTGGTGCAACGATGGGGACACAGTAAAACTTCCCTACTGCCAAATTAAAGGGAAATACCGTATGGAGTTACCTGGATACAATACCATGGATCCTTATCCCCACATGAACGAGCGGTGCCCGTCGTTGCCACCAAAGTATTTAAGACCAGAAGGCTGCTGAGCTACTACATTGTCCTGGTAGTTATGCAGGTTATTGTGGCTTGAATCTGATATGTATATTCTATTTGATACAAACTGTATACATCCTGTATATTCTAGTTAGTTAATTTGTAATACTCAAACAAGTTTGGCATGCCTAATTCTATCTGCCAACTCGAGAGTAGCAGTAGCCCATCATTGTAAAATTGCACAGCCCAAAGATAATAATAATAATAATAATATTTACTAGTCTCCCTCAATATATATATATATATATATATATATATATATATATATATATATATATATTTACTAGTCTTTGATCATATTATCTTGTTTGATCCACTATCTGTTGACTATTAATAACATGAAAGTAGTTTCATTCTCTGTGATTTATAATTTCATGTCCTGCAAAGTATGAAGTTAGGTTTTACAAATAGCTAGAGCAGGTTCCTGGGCATAATCTGAATGGGAAGTCCTTGAGTAGGTACCGGCATGGGATCCCTTCGGAAACGGTTGTCGTTGCAGCCGAGCTTCCACGTGAAGTGCATAACCAGGTAACGAATAGTGAGTAGCGTCTCAATCTTGGCGAACTCGTATCCGGGGCATATACGAGCCCCCCCTCCGAAGGGAATGTAAGTGTAAGGCGGCACCCCTGCTGGATTGCAGAATCTCTCCGGATCAAACTTTGATGCTTCTGGGAAAATGGTGTCATCCATGTGAGTCATGGCACTCACCCACAGAATCTGCCATCCTTTGGGAATAATGTATCCTTGATACTCGATGTCCTCCAGCGTCTTCCGGAACCCTCCGAACAACGGGGGGAATTGTCCGGAGAGTCTCCATCGCCACTCTCCAGGTATACTTCATCTTCCCAAGATCTTCCCATGTCAAGAAATCTCCACACTTGTTGATTCCTTCTTGCTCTGCGCATCAATCAACTCATTACAAATACAGAGAGCCTAGTTTTAGTGTTACTGATATCAACATACCTCTGAGAAGTGCTGCGTGTATCTCGGGATGGTTTGCGAGAAGTCGTACCATGAAAGTGATCAAGACCGAGGACGTGTCGTGGCCTGCAACCATAATGAGCATTACATTATGTATGATCTCGTCGTCGGAGACTAGTCGGGCACCGCGAACGGTGAGCAAGCAGGTGATGAGGTCTTGGTGAGAAGAAGCTCCTGCAGCGAGCTGAGCCCTCTTCTCAGAGAGAAGATGTTTCAGCATCTTCTGAACCTTAGCACTTGCCTTGAGGCTGCGGTTGAAGCGTGTGAATGGCAGATTAAGCGGGACGGACCACATCCCATCGATCATCTCTTGGAAATACACCACCAATGTGTCCCTTGCTGCTCCTCTCTCAACACCAAACAAAAGAGAGCATATTATGTTGAATGTGAGCGTCTTCATGAGGGGCAGAACCTTGAGACTGGTTTCGCCATGCCAATGCATTTGAAGGTGCATCCTCACTTCTTCCTCCATCTTGCCAATGTAATTCTTCAAGCAGTCAGGCTTGAGGAAAGAAGCGAGAGCGTCTCTGATCCGCTTATGATCCTCTCCGACAAGTTCCAAGAGGCAGCGATCGCCTAAGATCATCCTCACAGAATCCGTCTGCTGGTTGCTCACTTTGTTGCCGTCGCTCGAGAACACGAACCTGTTGGCAGCCTGACCGTACATAAACACGGTTGGTTTCCCGAAGAGGCTCA
Source organism: Salvia miltiorrhiza (assembly GCF_028751815.1). Lineage (NCBI taxonomy): Eukaryota > Viridiplantae > Streptophyta > Magnoliopsida > Lamiales > Lamiaceae > Salvia > Salvia miltiorrhiza. Next base: position 39,961,106 of record NC_080391.1, read on the forward strand.
GCTTCGAAACGGCGCCGTACCTTCGAGCTCTGTCGGCCATCCATTTCTCGGCGGTGTTGGCACGCATGGCCCACAGGAGGCCCAGGCTTTGCCCGATTAATGGTATTCCTAATGATCCCGGGGGTGTCTTCTCCGATGTTTTTCTTCTCCTAGAGAGAAGAAGCAACCATACTACTAGGAAGAGAGAGGCTAGTAGGAGGGAGGACATTGTGATTCATGGACAAATCAATATTACTCCATCTTGTCATTTATATATACTTATCATCTTCATTCTTGACCTACCTAGCTAGTTGGTTTTTGGGTATATTCATTTTGTCTCGATGTTGAATGGGATCTATGGTTTTTGGTTCCATTTCTTGAATAACGAGAATCCATGCGGTGATGAAGGAACGAGTACACGTCGATCAAGTATAACACGTCTTATTAAAACTAATTATTAATGATTGGTACTCCCTTTGTCCACCATTTGATAGTGACACGAATTTTAAGAAATATGTAAAGTTATTGTGACTGAAATGAAGGTCCGTGAAAAAATAACTAAAAATAAAATGGATCAAGAATTGGTAGACGGATCAAAATGACAAAATGGGCCAAGGATTGATGGACGAAGGGAGTAATATTTAATTTTGTAACGATTATTATCTATATAATATATAAAATACTCCCTCCGTCCCGCTATTGATGGCACGTATTCCATTTTGGGCTGTCCCATTAATAATGGCACGTTTCTATTTTAGGAAATAATAAGGGATAGATAATCTTAATTAAAGCACTAATTAAATACCTAATAAAACCTACTTTAATTAAAAACTAACACTCTCACTTTAACTCTCTCTCTCTCCCTGTTTCAAAAAACTCTCTCACTCCCGTTTACTCTCTCTCTCTCTCTCTCTCTCTCTCTCTCTCTCTCTCTCTCTCTCACACACACATGCTGCACCATCGCCGCCTCTCCTCTTCCCCGGCGACGGCGCGGCGACTCCACATCCACCCACCGCCTCCGCATCCAACCACTCTCCTCCGCGACTTCTCTCTTTCTCCTCTGCGTGTCACCTCCACTTCCGCCGGATCTCTCTGTCACAGTCGTCTCGCCTCTCTCTCGCTCCAGCCGCCTCCACCATCACCTCCTCCACCGTAGCGCCACCTCATGTACTGCGCCGGCCCCCATCCACCCCCCTCTGCCTCCGCCCTCCCGCCTCCACCCCCGCGTTGCCTAAGCGCCTCCGCCCGAGTGCCTTCACTGGTGGCTTCTTTGTGTCGACCAGATCCGAGAGAGAGAATAGAGGCTTGAGTTGGGGATCTGAAATCGGCCGTGGTGGCGGCCTTATGGCCGTGCAGTCGCCGGAAATCTAAGAGGAATTCAACCACAATTTGAAGCCTAGGGTTTTAATTGCGTATGACTATTTCTTGAGTTTCTTGAATTTTAGGCTGCTGAAGATGAGGATTTCTTGGGTTTTTTAAAACACTATTGGATTTGAATGATGGTGAATTGAGGGGAGCCGGCGCCGGCGTTGGACTGGCCGGTGTTGAGTCAGCCTTAGGGTGTGTTACTTTATTAAGATTAATTAAATCAATTAACACATGTGGGCCATACAACCTTTCTACTAATATAGCTCTCCTAAATACCCGTGCCGAAAAGAAACGAGCCATAAATAGCGGGACGGAGGGAGTAGGAGTTTTTTTCCTTCATCCCCCCCCCCCCCCCCCCTCTTTTCTCTTTTCTTCTTGCACCAATTTTTTTCTCTATTCATATCTCTACTTTTTTATATAATTTTATTCTTTTCTAAACATCCTCAAATTTAATTTATGCATAAGTATTTAATATGCATATTATATATAAGTCCGTGACAACATATTTAATATGGTATAAAAATCATCAAAAATGAATTTAAAACGAATAAATTATAAAAACTTTAAAATATTTTATTTTCTCTCTCTTCGCTAAAAATTTACAACTTTTTTTTTTGATAAATTAACAATATTAAATAAATAAATTTAAAGACCCCGTCACAGGGTACTCGAACCCAAGACCTTTGACCTTGATAATATTATTTATTTATTATGACGTGTAATACTCTATAATAATAATGTGTAATGTTAATTTTCATTATCAAATCGTTTAGATGAATTCATGTGTTTATTTTAACTTTAAATATATTTTCTATTTATTTATATTTTAATTTTATTTAATATTTATACTTATTTATTTAAATAATATTATTATATTTTAATATTTTTCGTGCAAAGCACGGATGAGCGTACTAATTTGATAGTATTTAGAACTAATAAATGTTCAAGTCTATTTATATATATTTATCAGACGGCACAACTCAACTTTAGTGGACGTTAACAATAAATATTCTATTTAAACTTTCTTCATTTATAATTATAGAAATAAATCACCAACAAAAATGTCATCTATCCCTTTCACTAGCTAGGTTTTTTGCAATTCAAAAAGTTGGAGTTTCGGACAAAATTTACAAAAATTATGCTTGAGAATCTCTACGAAAGCATCATTCTAATTCCGTGAAATAAGCTCACCTCCCACTAGGGATGGCAGTGGATCCTGGACTCGGTCCAGATACGTGGATTCAAATCCGATTTTACGGATCTGGATCTCAATTTTTTGGATCCGCGGATCTGAATCCGGATCTAGATCTGATTTTTTAAAACGGATCTGGATCTGGATCTTGAAATTTGAGATCCGGATCCGACCCGTGGACCCGATTTTATTTAAAATATATTATTTATTTTTTATATTTATTTTATTAATAGTATTAGATATATTAAAAATTAAAAATAATAGAAAAAATAGAATAACTTTAAAAATTGAAACCCTAGATTTCTAATTCTCCTCTAACCTCTCATCTCTCGTTCATCTCCAAATCTCCCTCACTCTCTTGCCGCCTCACTCACTCTCTCTCACTCCCGCCCAGCCGCCGCTTGCTGCCTTACCAGTTCGCTGCCCGCAGCCCCACCAGTTCGCCCGCCCGCTGCCGGCGAAGGTGGAGACAGCAGCAGTTGCAGCAGACGCGGCACACCGCACACGCCCTTCCTCCTCCAGTTTGCTCGCCGCCCCTCTTTCTCTTCTCGGACCACTCCAGCTCCAGCTCGCCGGCCACCTTCTCCGAGCACTCCAATTCGTCGGCGGTCAGCCTCACCCTGCCAGCCTCCCTCTCAGTTCGCCGGCGAAGGCGGAGTTACAGGTCGGCGACTCCCTCTTTCACACTCTCTCTTTTACTCTCTGTCCAACTCTCTTTCACACTTTCTCTTTTAACAGCTCTCTCGACGCACGTCACGCACCGGTCGCCGCTGCGCCGCACCATTTTGATTTTGTTAGATTTTGTTAGATAAGTTGTTGATTTCAGCCATTTTTGAGAGATTGAGTTTGTTAGATTCAGTCATTTCAGCCATTAAATTTGTTGATTTCGGCCATTGATTTGGCAGCCATTTTGTTAGATTAGATTATGGTTTTTGATTGAGTTTGTTATATTCAACCATTTTAGTGGATTTATCGAAATTTTATGGTTTTTGAATTGGATTTGGCAGCCATTTTGATTTATCATGTTGACAGATTGGTTTTGGCAGCCATGTATTTATCATGTTGACAAATTGGTTTTTGATTTGGCAGCCATTTTGGCATATTGGATTATGGGAATTTAAAAACAGCAGATCCATGGATCTGGACCCGCGGATCCGCTGATCTGGCGGATCTGAATCTAGATCCAAAATTTCCAGATCCACGGATCTGGATCTAATAGATAAAAATGGATCTGAATCTGGTATTGATGAGATCCGGTCCAGATCCGGCCCGTTGCCATCCCTACCTCCCACAACTACCTCCCATGTTCTATAATTGAGAGAGAGAGAGAGAGAGAGAGAGTATGCAGCGGTGATGAGAAATTTCAAATAATTCAACTATGGCCTATTTTTTTGTAGGTATTTATTCAATTTCTATACATTTTTAGCATTATTATTTATTAATTTTGTAATTGTCCGATTTTTCAACCTTAAGATTAATAATATTTTAATGGTATAAGATAGGTCCATAATTTTCGATTAACAAGAATAATTGCTGGGTCCAGGAGGGTCATTGAACTGGTGTATGGGGAGGGGGGAGAAATACACCAGTAGACTATTTTAAAACTTTTATGAAAACTGAATTCAGTATCTAAACTGATACTGAAAAGTGTTGCCTGAAGTGAGTTTGTGAAAAGTAGGATCAGTTAAGATAAAGGGTTAAGACTGATACCAATAGTATTTCAGCGTTGTAACTTCAGTATGAAGAACGTGTTGACACACTGATAGTTCACGTAGGGTTTCAGTCTTTTTAGTTTAAGAATTAAAGAAGCGTTAGAAATCTTACTAACTATCCAAAGATTTGTTAGTTAGACTGATAACACTTAGAGAGCGGAAACGGTTTTTAAGAAATAGCCTTTTAGTGAATCACTTTGTCAGTTTTAGGGTTTCTCTTTTCAACTTATCAGTTTCAGTATGAATATAAATTTGTGCACAAGTAGATAAAAGTAAATACTGAAAGCAGTAGAGAACCCAAAGACTTTTACGTGGTTCGGAAAATAAGTTCCCACGTCCACGGTCAGTCGATCACATTGACAATCACTGGGCTTGTGCTGGCGGGTGCACAAAAAATCTTAATTCTGAAACACTCGTTTCAGAGCCAACACACTGGGTTGAACATCTCCTTCTTAACTCGTAGTTGCTAAGACAACACTTGTCTAGCTTGCGGAGGCTAAGAAACTCTGAGTTCAGACAATTGTCTCGAACTCTCTCTATCTCAAACACTCTTTTCAATCTTCGTAGAAAATGGGTTAATGAGAACACGCTCTCAAGTAATCAAGGTCTAGGCTAAGGATGGAATAATATTGGCCTAGATGATCTAAGAGAATTTATGTATATCAGATAGACTGATATTTACACTGATAATCACTGAGCCTGTGCTTGCGGGTGCACAACAAACCTTAATTCTGAAACACTCATTTCAGAGCCAACACACTGGGTTGGACTTCTCATTCTTAACTCGCAGTTTCTAAGACAACATCAGAATGAATTCATAAGGCATGAAGAATTAATTGCTCATCATACTAATAAAACACCAGTTGATGTACACAGTTAAGGAGTAAAAACAAGAGAATCATTACAGGAGATTTAGTTAAGGTTTCTGACCATACAAACTGAACACAGTTAGGGTGACCATACTGATGCTCTTTTGATGTTCAGAGGGATTGAACTTCCAGATCTTACAGATTTTGTCGATCTCATTTTTTATGATTTCTCGATTGATCGGTCCTTTGGGTCGAGGAGGTGATAAGATCCTTGTCAGACCATTCAAACGAACATGCAAGCGGAAGACTGAACGAACGATAGATGATGGAAGATCCCAAAACCTCTGAATCTAACCCACAGAATGATTTAGGCGAAATGAATTCCCTAAACCCCGATGTGACGTTGACGCAGCAACTCGGGGACGATGAATAACACCCGACGAGGGTTGGTTGACTCGCCGTTACGCCGATAGATGAATTTTCTTGGAATATTCAAGAGGAATTCGAAACTCAAAGAGAAATAAAACTCACATTTTGATAAAAATAATGTTCAATTTTTGTGGGCTACATATCAACCACATATATAGGCAAAAACTAAACCTAGTCTAACAAGGAAACAACTTAAAACAAACCCTAATTTCGAAAAATAACTATCAGCTAAACAAGGCCCTTACTTATTTAACCCTAGTTTCGAAATTTAACCCTAATTAACTATAATTTCGAAAATTCATAAAAATAACAATAATTCAAAAATAAATTAAATGACATAAAAATATATAAATTCTTCAAGCTTCGTCTTCAACTCCCCTTACACTTCTTAGCTCGCACTCTTGTAATTGGGCCAACAGGAACATGCACCGAGTCTAGAGATGGCAGTGGATCCTGGACCCGGTCCAGATCCGTTGATCCAGATCCGATTTGACGGATCTGGATCTCAATTTTTTGGATCCGCGGATCTGGATCTCATTTTCTAAAACGGATCTGGATTTGGATCTTGACATTTGAGATCCGGATCCGACCCAGATCCGACCCGTGGAGCCGATTTAATTAAAAATATATTATTTATTTTTTATATTTATTTTATTAATAATATTAAATATATTAAAAAATAAAAAAAAATAGAATTAACTTTAAAAACCTAATTTCTAATTCATCTCTTCTCTCCCTCTCGGTCTTCTCACTCCTCGCGCCGCACCTCCATCTCTGCCATCCCTAGACTCAATCCCATCTCCCATCTCCCATCTCCCTCAGTCGGCGTGCCTCACCTCCATCGCCGGTCGTCTTCTCCGATTCGCTCGCCCGCCCGCCGCTGGAGTCACGCTCGCCGCTCGATCCCTGCTTCGCTTGCCCTCCCTGCCTCGCTCCCTGCTTCTCTCCCTCCATCACCCGCCACTGGAGTCACGCCGCGCTCGCTCGCCTGCCAGCAGCAGCGGCAGTGCAGCACACTCCAGTTCGTGCAACTCCAGCCGCCGTCGTTCCAGTTCGGCTCGCCACACTCCACTGCCGTCGCCGCCACTATCACTCCAGTCCGGCTCGCCGCACTCCACCGCCGCCGTCGTTCAGCCATGAGCTTGTCTACCACAGGATGCTCTGAATCAAAGGTTAGATTTTGATTTTGAGCATGTTTATATTCAAAAATTATATTCTGATTTGAGCATTGCTGTTTGTTTGAGCTTGCTATTAGCTTTTGTGTTTTGTGCATGCTGGAGAAACAAAATTGCTCATCAATAACTTTACATAATATTCGAAACTGGATATACCGAGCGTTGCGTTGGAAACCGATCTGAAAGAATCGTTTCTGCCCCTGATTTTGATGCACTTGGAGTTGATTCTTGTGGGATAGGTTTAACTGGATATCTCTTGTATTGAAATGAGTTGTTGCAATTGTACTAAAGCTTTACTGTATGTTGAAATATTGCTATAGTCTTGTTTAGTAGCCTAGACTAAGCCAAATGTTGTATTTCATGTCCTGTATACTCATATATTTTACATCTTTGCTTTTGTTTTATATTTTCATCTTCACGATGAATTTTGTAAGGTTATCAGAGAGGAATATGCTTACATATTTTATGATTATGAAGTTAGAGATTTATGATTTGTTTTGTTTTTGTAGGAGAGTGAAAATAAGTTGAATGAAGAAGAGTTTGTTGAACAACTTGTGAATGTGATTGTGCTTGAAGATGATTCCACCAAGGCTAAAGCCGTTGAGACCACGGAAGTGAAAGTAGAAGATGGTAAAACGGTCAAAAAAGAAAAGAAAGGTGCATGTGAGGGGTGAAGTTGAACACTACTTAGATGATGATCCTATACCCGAGAATGATGCCTTTGACGTTCTTGATTGGTGGAAAAGGGATCAAATGTATCCTACTTTGCAGAAAATTGCCAAGGATATTCTTGCTATTCCCGTATCTTCAGTGGCCTCGGAAAGTGCTTTTAGCACGGGTGGGCGAGTTGTTAGTACTCAACGTTCTCGACTTCACTCTCGAACCGTGGAGGCATTGATGTGTTTACAAAATTGGATGATTGATGATGTCAAAGGTTATATTTTATTTATTTTTATCTTACTTTACATTTCATTTGTCAATATTCCTTATTCATAATATTTTTCATTTTTTGGCTTAGGTGAATTGGATGACACAAGTGCTTGTTCCACAGTTAATGAAGATTATGATGAAGATGGAGAAGAACAAATTGATATTATTGATATGGTAATTAATTTACATATGTTTTAAACTTCTATTATTGAGATCATTTTGTTTTGCTCTAAATATTTTTTTCTTCATTTTTTTAGGATGTCGATGATGTTGAAAGTAGCTGTGCCATGGATGATGACTTTTATTCGTAGGAAATGTAATTTGGATTGGGGAAGACTTGTTCTCGTAGACTCATGCATTGAGATTTGTTTATTTTGATATTTTGATGACTTGATTTTCATGATGGATATTAAATATTGTTGATTTTGTACAATATTTTTCATGATGGATATTAAATGTTGTTGATTTTGTGAATTTATTTTTGAATTTAATTTGAAAACACTAGATCCATGGATCTGGACCCGCGGATCCGTGGATATGACGGATCTGGATCTGGATCCAAAATTTTCAGATCCGCGGATCTGGATCTGGTATTGGCCAGACCCGGTCCAGATCCGGCCCGTTGCCATCCCTAACCGAGTCTTGCACCAACGAAGCTGGGGCTGCATCATTCCCCTCCTCTTGAAGAGGATTTGTCCTCAAATCCAAGGCGTCACCTACATCAAAAGGACTCAAACTCACCTTCTCATCGCCTTTGGCCAGCAACTCGCTAACTTGCCTCTCCAACTCCTTTGTCTCCTCCGAATTGGTTCGGTAGTCAAGTCGTTTTGGAAGTGTAGCTCTAGGCACAAAATCAGAAGATGTATCCACGAGAAAAACATCATCCAATCCCTTGTCTTGATCAAGACATTTTGTATGAATGATGGTCTCCCGCTGCTCTCTCTCATCGGGTTGAGTTTGGGTACTCAAAACTGTCCTAGCTACAAGCTTACCAACGGGTGCTATAATCTCCTCAACCTCCTCTTCTTTTTCGAGAGCCTCCAACGCTGGCATCTCTGGATTGATCTTCTCATCATCAGTCACCACTTCACCGTCATCTCTCAAGATCATAGCTCTTCTATTTGGACACTCACTTATAATATGCCCGAATCCCTGATACTTGAAACACTTCTTATCTCGATTGCAATCATCGGAAACTACCGGATTGCCCTGATTTGCTGAACTTACACCCTCTGTTCGAGACCTAAAGAACTGTTTCTTGTCATCACTTGGCGGCACCTCCTTTTTCCATTGATTTCTTTCTGACGAGGAACCACTAGAAACTAGTTGAGACTGCCTCCAATTGCCCTGATTTTGGCATTTATTGCTGTTGATGTTGGTGCCATAAACTTGTGGATGAGTATTCTCGAAATCTTCCTCGCAAGATTTTTCTTCTTTCATAAGACCCATTCGATATAACCTCTCATGGAAAGACTTAAACTCATTCTTTACAATTCTCCGCATCTCTTCCACCATATATGTAGTCAAATCGGCTCCAGTCATACTCAAGTCAGATTGAATCTAAACAAAGCTAAAAACTAATCTAACAAAAAGAAAAAAGAAAAAAAAACATTTTTTTAAATACGATCTGATTATAAAAAGATCTGATATGATATGAACGAAAAAAATTCAAAATAGATAGAACCTGGTCAAAAAGACTGGCTCTAAATACCAAATGATACGATCCTTGTCACCGTTCAAACGAACACGCAAGCGGAAGACTGAACGAACAATAGATGATGGAAGTTCCCAAAACCTCTGAATCTAACCCACGGAATGATTTAGGCGAAATGAATTCCCTAAACCCCGACGTGACGTTGACGCAGTAACTCGAGGACGATGAATGACACCCGACGAGGGTTGATTGACTCGTCGTTACGCTGATAGATGAATTCTCTTGGAATATTCAAGAGGAATTCGAAACTCTCAAGAGAGAAATAAAACTCACATTTTGATAAAAAATAAAGTTCAATTTTCGTGGGCTACATATAAGCCATATATATAGGCAAAAACTAAACCTAGTCTAACAAGGAAACAACTTAAAATAAACCCTAATTTCGAAAAATAACTATCAACCAAACAAGGCCCTTACTTATTTAACCCTAATTTCAAAATTTAACCCTAATTAACTATAATTTCAAAAATTCATAAAAATAACAATAATTCAAAAATAAATTAAATGACGTAAAAACATATAAATTCTTCAAGCTTCGTCTTCAACTCCCCTTAAACTTCTTAGCTCGCGCTCTTATAATTGGGCCAACAGGAACATGCACCGGGTCTTGCACCAACGAACCTGGGGCTGCATCATTCCTCTCCTCTTGAAGAGGATTTGTCCTCAAATCCAAGGCGTCACCTACATCAAAAGGACTCAAACTCACCTTCTCGTCGCCTTTGGCCAATAACTCACTAACTTGCCTCTCCAACTCCTTTGTCTCCTCCGAATTGGTTCGGTAGTCAGGTCGTTTTGGAAGTGTAGCACCAGGCACAAAATCAGAAGATGTATCCACGAGAAAAACATAATCAAATTTCTTGTCTTGGTCAACACATTTCGTATGAATGATGGTCTCCCGCTGCTCTCTCTCATCGGGTTGAGTTTGGGGTACTCAAAACTGTCCTAGCTACAAGAAACTTACCAACGGGTGCTACAATCTCCTCAACATCCTCTTCTTTGTCGAGAGCCTCCAACGCTGGCATCTCCGGATCGATCTTCTCATCATCAGTCACCATTTCACCGTCATCTCTCAAGATCATAGTTCTTCTGTTTGGACACTCACTCATAATATGACCGAATCCCTTACACTTGAAACACTTTTTATCTCGATTGCAACCATCGGAAACTACCAGATTGCCCTGATTTGTTGAACTCACACCCTCTGTTCGAGACCTAAAGGACTGCTTCTTGTCATCACTTGGCGGCGCCTCCTTTTTTCATTGATTCCCTTTTGACGAGGAACCACTAGAAACTGGTTGAGACTGCCTCCAATTGCCCTGATTCTGGGGCTGATTGCTGTTGTTGTTGGTGCCATAAACTTGTTGATGAGCATTCTCGAAATCTTCCTCGCAAGATTTTTCTTCTTTCATAAGACCCATTCAATATAACCTCTCATGGAAAGACTTAAACTCATTCTTTACAATTCTCCACATCTCTTCCACCATATATGTAGTCAAATCGGCTCCAGTTATACTCAAGTCAAATTGAATCTAAACAAAGCTAAAAACTAATCTAACAAAAAGAAAAAAGAAAAAAAATTGTTTTTTTTTAAATACGATTTGATTATAAACAGATCTGATATGATATGAACGAAAAAAAATTCAAAATAGATAGAACCTGGTCGAAAAGACTGGCTCTAAATACCAAATGATACGATCCTTGTCAGTCCGTTCAAACGAACACGCAAGCGGAAGACTGAACGAACGATAGATGATGGAAGATCCCAAAACCTCTGAATCTAACCCACATAATGATTTAGGCGAAATGAATTCCCTAAACCCCGACGTGACGTTGACACAGCAACTCGGGGACGATGAATGACACCCAACGAGGGTTAGTTGACTCGCCGTTACGCCGATAGATGAATTCTCTTGGAATATTCAAGAGGAATTCGAAACTCTCAAGAGAGAAATAAAACTCACAGTTTTTGATAAAAATAATGTTCAATTTTTGTGGGCTACATATCAACCATATATATAGGCAAAAACTAAACGTAGTCTAACAAGGAAACAGCTTAAAACAAACCCTAATTTCAAAAAATAACTATCAGCCAACCAAGGCCCTTACTTATTTAACCCTAATTTTGAAATTTAACCCTAATTAACTATAATTTCGAAAATTCATAAAAATAACAATAATTCAAAAATAAATTAAATGACATAAAAATATATAAATTCTTCAAGCTTCGTCTTCAACTCCCCTTAAACTTCTTAGCTCGCGCTCTTGTAATTGGGCCAACAGGAACATGCACTGGGTGTTGCACCAACGAACCTGGGGCTGCATCAGGAGGAGAAACCACTTTCAACAAAGGAATCTTCGGGAGTTTGCCAATATTCCTAACAGCATGAATTAGCCTTTCGATCTATGGTCTTTCGGGCCAATAGTTGAGAAAGTATTTCCATGCCAGTTCTTGGTTGTCAGGATCTTGACTGATGTTTGCAAACTTGACCCATTTGGTGTAGATCTCCTTGGTGGCTTCCCACCAGTCGTTTAAGTCATTTGGTATCCAGGAGTCACTGCGCTCGAACTTCTTTGCATGAGAAATCAATAGATCTTCATCGTAGAAGTTGTCCAGCTTCCGAGGTTGTTTGAGAGAAATAAAATTCGAGGAGTGACAGGATCTTCAGTCACTTTTATCAGTTTCATGGCCATGGGGTCAGTCTCTTTTTCTTGTTCAGTTAAGAACCTTTTCTGAGTTTCAGTAGACTAGGCGATGGAGGATCTAATAGCTGCAGCTTTTTCTTTTGCTTCCGTTGTATTTCTGACTGATCCTTCAGTCAACAATAACCAACAACAACATATACCAAACCTAACAATAATCAACAACAAGTCATAAGCCTACCAATAATCATTTAGAAATAGAGGCAATAATCAACAGAAATACCATCGCAGCTAGGAAAGATCTCACCATATCTCTTGACTAGTACTCTATGACTAGGTCTCAGAATTTTGTTCATCATAGACCTTCATCTCCTTCTCCGTCTCTACAATAGAAGCCTTCCATGCAGCTAATTCCTTATCCAGTGTCCTTCTCTTCTTCTCCAGCTCTGCAATCGCCGCCGCCCAACCTCCGCTCAAGTACATCAAATCTGCCTCGTCGTCGGAGATATCGTCAGATTGGAGGCCACCTCTGGTCCAGTACTGATCGGTGCTCGTACAACCAACAGGGGACAACAACGAGCAACTACATTCCGCAAAGGGGGCGGCGGTTCATTAGGGTTTTTAGTTGGGCCACCGCCTTCCACAGCTCAGACACATCACAACAGCGAAGGGGGGAGGGAAGGGGTGAGGTGACTGGGGACGAGAGCGAGTGAAGACGGAGGACTAGAATAAGGGGGCGATGTAGATCTAGGGTTTTGACGACGGTGGCCGCCTCCCCCTCCCGCTCAGACATATCACGATAATTGGGGGATGATAGGGGACCAGATTGATTGAAGACGAAGGCGGTGCTATTTTAGGGTTTGTAGAGGGGCAGCGGTGCATATCGACCCACCTAGACGAGATTTTTCAGCCATCACTTGGAGAAGGTTAACCGAGAAAAAGAGGAGGCGGAACCACCGAGGTAGAAGCACATCGCCAAAGTGAGGCGGAAGGTGAAGTAGATCGTCGGAGTGAGGCGGAAGGGGGAGCCCGATTTAGGGTTGAGAGCAAATGGAGCCGAAAATACCAACGCCCCTAATAATTAAACACTAAACATAATCTATATATCATATAAAAATCCAGTTTAACAGAATTAATCTACCATCATTTTTTAACAGAATATTCTCTATTTTAACGTCTGTTTCTTCACCCATACAGACTTCACCCACTAACATTCGGATTTATTCAATTTAATTTGTACAAAATGTCTCCACTAACTTCAAACTTCACCCACTAACATTCAGATTGATTCAATTTAATTTATACAAAATGTCTCCACTAACCCACAAATATCCCAATTTACAGCCATTAAATTAAAATAATTGGCAAATCAGATTACACGTCTCAGCAGCAGTTTTAGCAAATCAGATTACACGTCTCAGCAGCAGTTACACACATTAATTATAAATTATATTATTCATTTTACATTCACTTTGCACCACATTCATTTCTTAACACAGAATCAGCAACATTCTTTCTCCACGCCTCTTGAAACTTCGAAAATGCCTCCTCTTTTTGGTTTGATCGAGGAATTGGAGCTGGAAAAGAGTAAGATAGCATTACAGCTAAGGCTGATTCACAGCTATGACGTCCCATATTATAACAACGACGATGAAGTTTACAGCCACGAATGCGTTTTCCATGACAAAGAGGTAGTATCTACTCTTAACTCTTTTTGTCAAATTTTAAATTTAATATAGATTTGTATTGATATATATATATATATATATATATATATATATTTATCTTTGTTTGTAGGATAATCAAATCCATGCAACAATTCCACAAAGTGCACTATCAACAATGAAGCCCAAATTTCAGCAAGGAAATGTGTATGCATTGATGAACTTTATTGTTGTCCATGACAGCAATAAATTCAAAACCACGAAAAACAAATTCAAGATAATACTCTTCAAAAATACGTGCATCACACAATTGGAAGATGATTCATTTCCATGCAAGATGTACAATCTGAAAAGCTTTGAAGATGTGTATTCCATCAAGGATTTTCCAAATGATGAGTTATTTGGTAAGTAATTTATTTCGAATTTTTTACACAAGTTTGAATCAATACTATAACTAATATTTTTTTTTTATCTCTTTATAGATATTATGGGAATCATTGTATCAAGTTATAGGCCACAATTGAAGGAAACAAATGGAAAACCAACAAAATTGATGGAAATCGTCATTGAAGATCAGGAGTAATTATTTTTCAAACATTAATTGCATATTTTTTATGAAAATCGAATATTTATGTTTCTTTTCCATGTATACAGGCAAAAAACTCTTTCATGCTCATTGTGGGGAAAATATGCAGATCAGTTGAATGATTATCTTAGTACAAAACCAAAAGAACCAGTTTGTATCATTATCAAGTTCTGTCGTGCTACTTTGTTCAGAGGTAAAAGGCTTGGTTTAAAATCATTTACATAAATTATTTATTTCATACTTATAATGGATTTTACATAAATTATTTGTTTCATACATAAATTATTTGTTTCAGAAGTTACGTTATAATCTTTACTTTAATGTTTTAATCTTAAATTTCTTAACATATGGATGAAATGATTTTACTTACCTTATGTTCAAATCTTAAGAATTTCTTGATATCTGGTCGCATGTAATGTTGAATCTGTGTTGAACATGTGGCACATCTCTTTTGTGTTTGGACTCCATATTGATGACATACCATTGGTCATGATAAATAATAGAGAAAACAAAATAAAGACTTAGATCAAACTAATACAAACTAACCTATAGCATAACATTGATTTAAGCATTACTTTTCAGTAGAATAGATAACATAAGTACATATGTAGAGCTAAACAAGTATACCACATAAGTATAAAAAATAGTAAAATAGTTTTAAAAATATTTTATGCATGTTCCACATTTAAGCCTATGTTAAAAGTTATAAGATTTACTTATATTTCTCACTCATATAAAGATTTAAAATATAAAATCTGTAAATAAAATTTTAGATAGATCTATGATATAGATCTAAAAATAAAGATAGATATATGATATAGATCTAAAAATAACTTATACTTCAAGACCTATAGAAACAAAACAACTTCATTTTATACAATATTTTCTATATAAAACATTTGCTCCACATTATTAACTTAAAAATACCAATTTATACAATATTTTCTATATAAAATAATAGATCTATATTATTAATATCAAGATCTATAGAAACAACTGATCTACATTATTAACTTCAGGATCTATAGAAACCACTTCATTTTATACAATATTTTCTGTATAAAACGATAGATCTACAATATTCTATGTAGATTTCAATAGATCTATAAGCAATATATTTATTTTGTGCAAAATTTTCGGTCAATATTAATACATCTACAAAAAATTAGAATTTAACCACGGAAAAAAAAGACAAATGTATCTTGCGATTTTAAAGATACATAAAAAAATGTTCAATGGTTGTAAGCAAATTTTTCTGTAGATATTGATAGATCTACAGAAAAAATAGCATTAAACCAAAAAAATATCACAAAGAAATTTCAAAATTGCAAAATATTTTGCATGTGAGTTGTGATGCAGCCCGAACAGAGCCAAGCTCGCGCCAGAGCAGAGCTGAATTCCGCGCCAGACCAGAGCCAAGGATGCAGAGCAGAGCCGAGTTTCAGAAGCAGCACAGAGTGAAGATCCGGTACACGTACCCGTTGGTCCAGTGACGAGAGCTAGAGCCAAGACATTCAAGGCTAATTTAATGACGTTGGTGGAAGAAATCTGGAGGCAAGAGCTGAAAAGACCAATTGGAGAAGGACTGACAGATCAGAGCTCAAAGGTAGTAAACCTTGTTACTTACAGAGCGGAGCCAGACACCAGAGCAGCGAAATCGCCAGAGCAGCGAAATCTCCAGAGCAGACTCGATTCCTCTGGCCTCGCCAGAGCAGCGGAATCGTCCCACCCGAGAAGTCTCGATTCCTCTGGCCTTGCCAGAGCAGCGGAATCGGAGCACCCGAGAAGACTCGATTCCTCTGGCCTCGCCAGAGCAGCGGAATCGTCCCACCCGAGAAGTCTCGATTCCTCTGGCCTTGCCAGAGCAGCGGAATCGGAGCACCCGAGAAGACTCGATTCCTCTGGCTTTGCCAGAGCAGCGGAATCGTCCCACCCGAGAAGACTCGATTCCTCTGGCTTCGCCAGAGCAGCGGAATCGAGCCTCCAGAGAAGATTCGATTCCTCTGGCTTTACCAGAGCAGAGGAATCGTTCCGCCAGAGCAGACTTGTTTCCTCTGCGCTTTTCCAGAGCAGATGGTTTTTCTCGCTAGGGTTTTCTTTTGACTTACTGAACAAGTTTCTTTGTTTCTTTGTTTACGTTTGTTTCCTTATTTACGTTAGGGTTTCCTGTTCCCTATAAATAGGGTTGTTTTGTGTTGGACGAAGGTAGACGATTTTTGATAATAATATTGTGAGTTTATTCTCTCTCAAGTTTCGAATTCTTCTTGATTATCCAAACAAGAATTCAACCTATCAACGAATCGACGAGTTCATCATCCCTCGCCGTGTGTCATTCAGCGTCTCCGAGTTGCTGCATCATTCATACGTTGGGGTTAGGGATCCTGATTTATGCTTAATTTACTATATTTTTAAGGGTTTATACGTACGTGTTTAAAGATAATCTTCTGGAATTTGGTGCGTTTATGGTGTATTTTATGCTTTGCAGGAGATTTAGGCTCTCGAGATGGAAGAATGCAGTTTTGGATGAATTTGGATGAATCCGGCGTTTTCCAGAGGAACTGACATCTCCAGAGCAGAGAAATCACCATTCCACTGGAGTCAGAGGAATCAAGTCTCCAGTGCAGAGGAATCGAAGCGAGCGCGGAATCGCCAGAGAAATCACTTCGCTAGAGAAATCAACATGCCAGAGAAATCACCATTTCTCTGGAGTCAGAGAAGTCTAAAGTCCAGAGCAGAGAGGCGCCAGCGGAGTCCAGCGCTGCCAGAGGATTCACTTCCCCGCTGCCAGAGCGGATGAAGGCCAGAGCGGAAGACATTCCTCTGGCGACCCATTCCGTTGACGAAGTACCAGAGATATCATCCATTCCTCTGGCGAGAGCTGCGAAGTTGGAGAGAGTAGGAGTGTTTTCCAGAAGCGCGCATCCAGCTGGAGAGTTGCCTTATTTCACACGATTCTATTACCATTAGAATTCTTCTTTGCATGGCAACTTCCATGGTGATCCGAAGGAAAGCTGAAGCTTATAAATAGAGCCCCAACACCCGAACCTTAGCATTCGTTATTTTTAGTTTTATAATTTTATTGTTTTCTAGTTTTCAAGGCTTGGATCAAGATTGAAGATTCAAGCGCTACTCCAGTTTTTTTTATTCGGTTTTTATATAATTCAGTTTTTACAATTGCATTCTATTTAATTATGTTTATGTTTTATTTAAGCATGTCTGGCTAGTTTCCTTCAGCTGATTCTAGGGTTTGTAAATAGTTGATTGAATTTATGTGATTTATTTGTTAATACCTTTGTGCCTTCCAGTTTATGATTCATAATTCCTGGTGCTTAATTTCTTGTGAATTCTCTGATCAATAGTTTGCATGTGTAGCTATTCGGTTTGAGACCTAGCGGAGATAACTGTTTAGCGGATTCAGGAATGTATGATATGATTTTAACCTTGAGACCTAGCGGAGATAGGTGGATCATAGGGAGCTATTCTTAGGAGCTATTGGGAGTTAATAGATTTTCTTGAGATCTAACGGAGATAGAGAATTTACTAATATACGATCGTTGCTGCTCTAGCGAGAGTAATTGATTAATTAAGTGATCTCTCATCATAACTGGATTAAATTGGTACATAGGATTAAGAGATTTATTGCATAGCTTTAATTAATGAATTTACTACCCTAGGATCAGTTGCTTTTAATATTTGATTTTTTTCCTACGTGATTTTAATTATTGTTATTTGCGTTTTAGTTTAAGATAATTGAATCTTCTACTTTCGTTTACCTGTCTACTATTATAGTCTGTTTAGGAGATAGATAAAGTCGTTTCGTTGTGTCAATCCCTGTGGATACGATATCTGGTTACTATTTCTGTGCTACAATTACACCGTGTTAGTTGCGGTATTTTGTGCTAATAATTTAGTGATCAGATCCGCTCTCTAGAAACGACGTAGAATAGATTCAGGGGTTTTGGGACAAAATTCCATCCTTTATCCTTTACTTTGTTTTCTTATTTTCAAGTCTTCCGTGCATATTTAATTGTCTTTCCGGTGAAATTCCATAATTACCGGCGAGGATCACATCAGTTGGTATCAGTTTTCCGGGTTGCGTAAGGGTCGAAATTTCTAGGGTTTCAGTCCTTATCTTTTTCCATATACGTTTGTTTCCATATACCTTCCTATGAGCAAGCAAATGAAATTTTAGGGTGTCACAATGTCAAAAAACGATGAACAGGGTTCGCATGGAGTGGATCCATCTGCCATGGATCCAAACACGACCTTCACAATGGCGGATTTGCACTTGGCACTTGCAAAGCTTATGGATTCCAGGAAAAAGGAGGTGCCACCAAGTGTAGACATGAAGCATCGACCAAAGGGTGTGAGTTCAGCACATCAGGGCACTCCGATAATTTTTTAGGGTTGCAATCGAGATAAGACGTGTCGTTCGTGTCAAGGGTTCAGATCCCATGAGAGCGAGCAGTGGGAGACTCTCTTTCACACGAGAGTTCTTGTCCACGACAAGTTGTGCAGTGTGATCATTGATGGAGAAAGTTGCACGAATGTGGCGAGTAGATACATGGTGGAGAAATCGGGGCTGACCGAGGTGCAACACCCCAAGCCGTATCGTGTGCAATGGCCGAATGAGACCGGCGTCGTCGAGGTTACCACGCAAGTGAAAGTGCCTTTTAGCATTGGGAAGTATGAAGATGAGGTTTTGTGCGATGTTATTCCCATGCAGGTGACCCACATTTTGTTGGGTAGACCGTGGCAGGTCGATAGACGAGCTATTTATGATGAAGTCGCCAATAAGTACTCCTTCGCGTATAAGCAAAAGAAGCTGGCACTTGTTTCCCTTAGTCCTACACAAATTTATGAGGATCACGTGCAACTGCAGCAACGGCACAAGGAGGCAGATAAAGTGAAGTCCATGGAGCAGCCGGTAGAGAAACAGGAGATGCAGGTTGAAGTGGAGATTGATAGAGAGGTTGTTGCTCTCACAGATGAGGAGACCGATCCCGATAGGCCACAATTGGAGGAGACCGACGAAGCAATGGCAGTTGTGGTGGACATCGATCGAGAGGTTGTTGCTGTTACAGACGAGGAGCCCAATCTTACGTTGCTGAAGGATTCACGTGAGAAAGTGATTGAGGAATTTGTTCCAACTACTTTGGACACAAAGGTTTTGACGCAGATCAACAAGTATGCATGTGAAGTATTTTATGATGAAGCGCCGTTGCAAACTAAGTATAAATGGTGGGAGCAACCATGGCTGTACGGAAGAGAAGTGCAGCATGGCGGTATTCTTAACAACCAATTTGTCATGTTCAAAGCTGAAGAAAAATCAACGTTCGAGCCGAACCAACTGGTTTTTTATCCCGGCAAGACGAATGATGGACAAGAGAGAAAAGTTATGGTGAAGTCAAAATCGTTTCTGGCAACAAACGAAGCTTTTGTTTTTGATCCAGGTATTTGCATTCACGATTTGGATTTGAGGACAAATCCTCTTCAAGAAGAGGGGAATGATGCAGCCCGAACAGAGCCAAGCTCGCGCCAGAGCAGAGCTGAATTCCGCGCCAGACCAGAGCCAAGGATGCAGAGCAGAGCCGAGTTTCAGAAGCTGCATAGAGTGAAGATCCGGTACACGTACTCGTTGGTCCAGTGACGAGAGCTAGAGCCAAGACGTTCAAGGCTAATTTAATGACGTTGGTGGAAGAAATCTGGAGGCAAGAGCTGAAAAGACCAATTAGAGAAGGACTGACAGATCAGAGCTCAAAGGTAGTAAACCTTGTTACTTACAGAGCGGAGCCAGACACCAGAGCAGCGAAATCGCCAGAGCAGCGAAATCTCCAGAGCAGACTCGATTCCTCTGGCCTCGCCAGAGCAGCGGAATCGTCCCACCCGAGATGTCTCGATTCCTCTGGCCTCGCCAGAGCAGCGGAATCGTCCCACCCGAGAAGTCTCGATTCCTCTGGCCTTGCCAGAGCAGCGGAATCGGAGCACCTGAGAAGACTCGATTCCTCTGGCTTTGCCAGAGCAGCGGAATCGTCCCACCCGAGAAGACTCGATTCCTCTGGCTTCGCCAGAGCAGCGGAATCGAGCCGCCAGAGAATATTCGATTCCTCTGGCTTTACCAGAGCAGAGGAATCGTTCCGCCAGAGCAGACTTGTTTCCTCTGCGCTTTTCCAGAGAAGATGGTTTTTCTCGCTAGGGTTTTCTTTTGACTTACTGAACAAGTTTCTTTGTTTCTTTGTTTACGTTTGTTTCCTTATTTACGTTAGGGTTTCCTGTTCCCTATAAATAGGGTTGTTTTGTGTTGGACGAAGGTAGACGATTTTTGATAATAATATTGTGAGTTTATTCTCTCTCAAGTTTCGAATTCTTCTTGATTATCCAAACAAGAATTCAACCTATCGACGAATCGACGAGTTCATCATCCCTCGTCGTGTGTCATTCAGCGTCTCCGAGTTGCTGCATCATTCATACGTTGGGGTTAGGGATCTGCTCTCTAGAAACGACGTAGAATAGATTCAGGGGTTTTGGGACAAAATTCCATCCTTTATCCTTTACTTTGTTTTCTTATTTTCAAGTTTTCCGTGCGTATTTAATTGTCTTTCCGGTGAAATTCCATAATTACCGGCGAGGATCACATCAAGTTGGACATAGTAATCGATTTTTTAACCTGTTAGGCATATGATTCACTTATGTTTCACAAGTCATCTAAAGCAATAAATCAATAAAACACAAAAATTAAAAATAAGAAGAGAATGAGAGAAGTGAGTTCTACATAGTGATCGATGATAGTGATCGAAATGATCGAAGTTTTTAATGAAATCACTTATGTTTCATAACTCATCTGAGATAAAATGAGAGGCTGTATCAGTGTGAGATAAAAGAAGGATCATTAGTGAGAGTGAGTGAAGAGAGAAATGAGAGGCTAAAATGAGAAGTTGCGCATTGTCGGAAGGAAATGAATAAAACAGTGCATTTATATAGGATTAGTCTAGGTTTCATAATATGGGCCATAGTTTGATGGACTTCTTTTTATAAATGAATTAATGGGCTTTAAAATATTCAAGCCCAGTACAATTGATTTGAATTATAAATTAAATGTTGCATTCATCAATAATATATCCCACTCAAATTGAGGACTAAAATAACACACCACTGCCGAAAAAAAAAATATAGAGGTCGGCAATAATATGATAATATTATTACACTATTATTCTATTTTTGTGTATTTTTGCTTATTTCTTCTTTTGGGAAAGTGTTCAACTTTTTTGACAATGTTCAGGGGTACCAAATCATAAATTATATTTGAAGGTGGGAACCCCAGTTATGTTGTTGAGAAACATCGACCATGCAAATGGATTGTGCAATGGCACGTGATTGATGATAACAAGACTTGGTCATTATGTTTTGGAAGCGCAAATTCTTACAGGAGATAATGCAGGTCAAAAAATTTTGATACCAAGAATGTCACTGACTCCAGCTGATCCGAGATTGCCTTTTAAGTTTGAGCGCCGACAATTCCCCCTAATTGTCTCTTATGCTATGACAATCAACAAAAGTCAAGGCCAATCGCTTTCTCATGTTGGTTTATTCTTGCCTGTCACACCCCAATTCTTGAAGGAATAAATATGATCGAGGTGTGAATAATTCATAGAAATAAACAAGGAACAACCTTGTTAAAACCCGAATAACAAGATAACGAGTCGGGCTAGGCCCCTTTGGATCACAAGTTTTGTTTCATGTTTCTGACAACCGATATTCATTAGCATAAAACTAAAAATTTCAAATTTGAAGCTCAAAATGAAGTCATCTTAAGTTGAGAAAACAAAAGATGTATAAGAGTAATTACTACAGCGGAAGTCTATATAGAAATTGAACCCTAGCATCAGCTCAGTCCCGTCAGCACCGGCCAGCCAACCCGAAAACATTTGAAAATATTTTTGGGCTAAGTACTAATGTACTCAATGGGCAAGCATTTTCATAAACATTTCATATTTTCGTAAGAGCAGTTTATCCAATCATACTTGACATGGCTTATAAGGTTTTAAATTGAAAGAACTTCTAAGCATGTTAAAATAATTTCTTTCATTTGTGCGCACATGTCACACTCCCTTTCCGTTACTCGCTGTGATCCCGGACCTTTTAGCCACCGACGGATCCATTACTCCCGCTTGCTTGAACTGAGGGCGTAACCCAGCCAAGTTCCCATTTGGGACCCAATGCTCCGGAACACATCCCGTCGAGCACCCTTATAACGCCTCATACATGATTAGTGCCCGATGGAGATCAACCCACCAGGTCAGCTAATAGGTGTACACAATTCTCAAATAACGTGTTAGGTCAAGAGAGAACCTCGATCGATTCATTGTTGCGAGCCTTAAACGGACCAGAGTGCACAAAATATTTTATTGGATAAACAGTTTGCATTTTATTAAATAAACAATTTGCATTTCATTGAAACATTTAGAGCTTAATAACTCAATCATACTTTATACATTTGGAAAGTAAGCCCACCTGGATAGGCAAAGCCTGAAGATCATACACATATAAACCTGTCTTGGGAAAGCAGCGCTAATCCCCTTGGTCCACAAAGCCTACAAGAAATTCTATTTTTAATAGGTCTCGTGAATCTAATCTTAAGTCATGGTGAAATGCATATCATCCTATGATTCACTTAACCGGATTTTCAAAATTTAATAAAAAAGATTGAAACTAATTTTCTTGAGTTAAGAACACCAACAATATCCTTACTCGATTTTCTTCACTAATTGAATTTAATTAAACCAATTTAAATCGTAAATACTTTTATTGCAAAATGCTAATGCAATTTAATGACATGCTTATAATAAGTAATTTATTCAAAATATGCACCTAATAATAATATGATATTATTATGCAAATTATTCTTTAAAATAATTAATTAAATTAATGGTACCTTAATTAAGTAAAACAATACAGCCCTTTTTAAATAATAAGAGGCCCGCTTTTTTGTAAAAAAACGAATCACAGCTCAAAACTTAAATAAAGATGAGACCCATCTGAATTAAATCAGCCCAAGATACTCAAGCCCAAAACTTATTAAAATCGGCCCAAACCAATTCTTCTCCCTTTTCTCCTTCTCCTACGGCCGCTCAACTTATCTCTCTCTCTCTCTCTCTCTCTCTCGTTTCTTTTCTCTCTCAATGCTGATACACAGAGTACCCATGCTCCCTCCTCCGAGCTCCGACGACAGCCGCCACCACCATGGTCGTCACCGCCTCCTGACACCCCTCTCCCTCTACTGACTATATCTCCTCCCTCGTCTCATCCTCCCTGGCTGAGGACGAAAGACACACATCAAATCTCACCCCTCCCTCATCTCTCTCAGCCCTCCGACGACTATAGCCTCCAAGCCGCCGCCTCATCTTACTCTCTTCGCCCGTCCTCGGCCGAGCAGCTGCAGCAGAGTCGCTGCTATGCCCTAGTCCACTTTTCCCAAATCCACCGATTCCCGGCGACCGCTCCGCCACACGTGACGCCGCCGAGCTCAGCCCGAAACCCCTAATTTCCATCGCCTCCTCTCTTTTACTTGCGCCGGACGGACAACAGCGATGAGCTGCCGCCGACCGCCGTATCACTCCCCTGCCTCGGCCGGGCAGTAGCAGCTTTCGTAGCCACCACCACCGCCGTCCGTCGACCCTCTCCAGACCCGGCTCACACACCCAACAAACATATAGCATTCTTCTTCTTCTCTTCTATTTACTAGTACAGTTTTTCTTAAAAGCATTTGTGAATGTAAAACTTGTGAAAAGCTATTCCAAAAATTCATGTATGTGTTTCTTTAACATGGGCTGATTTAGTAAAATATACATAAGCTTATATATATATATATACACGAATATATGAAAGATGAAAGCTTGCTGATAGATTTGTGGAACTAAAATATATCATGCCTGTGAAATTGTATGCTTATAGCTGGAATAAAAATCTGTGAAAGATTAGTGGGGAAAAACCTTGAATCGGTGATTGTGGTGCTCTGAACTTGAACTCTATGTGCTCCTGTTGTGACTGGTTGGCTGATGAAGTTATGAAGCTTCAACTCTCTCTCTTTAAAAATGGAGGTGTGTTGGGTGATTGGTGTGAAGTGATGAATAACAAATTTGCTAAGTATAACTATGAGGGATGAGCTTTGAGGGTGGGCATGACTGCTTGTACTTAGGCATGGTGTGAGTGTACGTGAGAGAAGGGGAATAGCATGGCAACACATGCTATTGATGGGAAGGGAAGGTGACTTGATGGGATTGTTGAGTGGAGAGAATTGAGGGAGAAGATTTGACAAATAAAATTATTTAGAGCTGTATTATTGAAATTGTAATAATTTCTCAGGGTTCACTAATTAAATAGCTCGTTTAAATGCTCGATGATTGATTTAAATAAACATATAATGCATATGAATTTAATTCACTTAATGAATTTAAATAATTCAAATTTACAAAAGTTTTGTAAATCATTTTTGTTGGAATTAAAATTAATTATTTTCTTTATTCGGCGTGAATCAATCTAATTCTAAGTTCAAAATAATTCTAAACTTAGCTAAGAAATAACGGGGTGTTACATTGCCAAAACCAGTTTTCACACATGGCCAATTGTATGTTGCAGTATCAAGAGTACGAAGTCGAGAAGGACTTAAAATTTTGCTTTCTGAAGATGGTAGAAATGATGATACTGCTACTACAAACGTTGTATTTAGGGAAGTTTTTCAAAATGTGTAGTATTATGCGTATTTTTTTGACATTTAATTATAATTTAATTTGATGTCATTTGATTTACTTACATACAATATATTATATTTATATTTATTTTACATAAAATTTTATTTTAAAATAACGCTCGCCGTGCAACGCACGGGTGGGTGTACTAGTTTTAAGTAAAATAAGGGATCAAGTCAAAAAACAAAAGTAAAATAAGGGATAATTAAATTAATACTAATCAAATGTCTAATATTCCTAATTTTTACTAAATATAGAAACATATTCGTTGGGATGACCAAAAAAAATATGCATCAATTTAGGTGGAACGGAGGGAGTATTATAATTTTTAAAAAAATTTATTATTATAATTTTTTAGTTGAAGGGGGGTGTATTAGTTCAAAACTTTAATAGATTTCTACAGACTTTTAAAATCTGGGTGTATTCGTTCAAGACTTTTAAAAGTCTATGAAAATCTGGGTGTATTCATTCAAGACTTTTAAAAGTCTATAAAAATCTGGGTGTATTCGTTCAAGACTTTTAAAAGTCTATGAAAATCTGTGTGTATTTAAAAATCTACGGATTTTAACATTGGACTTATTTCCATGGATTTCACTCAAAAAATACACATGAACAAATCCGAGCTCGAACCACGAGAATTCAAATCTGGAGAGTTTCCAGCGCTCACTAGGTGCCAGCGGACGCGGCTGAAGAAGCTAGCTCTAGCTGGCACCTAGCGGCCGCTGATAGGGGTGAGCAAAATATCCGAAATCCGAATATCCGATCCGAACCAAATCGAAATTTAAAATTTGGTTCGGATTTTCGGATCGGATCGGATTGAATTTTAAGCAAATTTCGGATTTTCGGATCGGATCGGATTGGCACCTTAAAAATCCGAAAAAATCCGAAATCCGAATTATATTTATAATATAATTAATATTATAATATTATAAATAAATATATATAATTATTAGTTTTAAAATAGTTAAATATTTCTAAATTCTAACCCTATACTCCCATTTTGGTTGATTATAATTAATGGCTTGTTAATATGACCTTAATTTGATTGTAATTATCTAATATGTTAGGTTGACATCTATTTCGGATTTTTCGGATTTTTTCGGTTTTCGGATTTTTTGTTTACATTTCGAATTTTTTTTCACATTTCGGGTTTTTCGGTTCGGATCGGATTTTATCCGAAATTTTTCGGATTTTCGAATTCGGATTTTCGGATAATACGGTTCGGATCGGATTGAATTTTAGGAAAATTTCGGATTTTCGGATCGGATCGGATCAGGCAAAAATCCGATCCGAAATCCGAATGCTCACCCCTAGCCGCTGATGGAGAGATGTTGTCATTGGCCAGCCCTCTAGGAGCTACTTATGGGTATGTAATTGCTTGATTTATGATTCAATTGAAAAGGACGAGATTCAACAAATAAGATAAAATTTTGTGCAGATTCTGAGCAGGCAAGCTCATATTGATGAAGAGGTATACACTCAGCTGGTGGAGAAGGCTAAAGAAGAAGGCTACGATGTGAGCAAGCTCTACAAAACGCCTCACTCTGATTCTCCGCCTGAAGCTGACACTTCGCCCAAGGATACTAAAGGCCTTTGGTGGATTAAATCCATCTTTGGGAAATAGGATCAAATCCAGAGTTTAAATATATGCATGTGTGTATGAAGATGATGTTTTCATATTATTCTGTGTTCCTTTACCCCAGCGGTCGCTGGGCTGGGTGGAAGGAAGAAATGAAGATAGGCGACGCTTGGAGTGGGAGGAAATAAAATTAGGGCTGGGCTGCTGCCCGCTCAAGTATATATATATATATACCGTAAAGCCAGCGCTCGCTGAAACCCAGCGAACGCTGGGTATCCAGCGCTCATGGGCCCCTAGCGGCCGCTGGAAGTGGGTCTAGTGCTCGTTCAATCCCCGCGCTCGCTGGGTTTGTGGATTTCAAGTCCGAAAATATCACGCCAAATTCTTGCTAATTCATTAAAAATCCGACCAAGAATTCATTCAAAATCATGAAGAATTCGTGAGAATTCTATAAACTTTTAAAATCCACGAACTTTTAAAAGCTACATAAATCTTGAACTATTACACCCCCAAAATTTGTAGCCCCAAAACCCAATGGGACTCGCCCACTGCAGATGTTCTAAACGCAATGCCCGCCTTCTCCAAATTGCAACAGGGTATCTCGCAATTCTACTCTCCCTTTCTCAACCATATATCTTTAACCAACAAAATCGCCAAATCCCTTCAGTTTCACCCCCTAACCCTAATTTCGCTAATGGTGACTGCATCCGCTTCTACAAAGAGACCCACTTGTCCATCATGCTCTAAACCGGCCAGCATTTGCCTTTGCAGCCGCCTCCGAACTCCGCTTCTCCATAATTCTGTCTCCGTCACCATTTTCCAACATAGCCTTGAGAAAAATCACCCTCTCAATTCCGCCCGAATCGCTAAAATTGGGCTGAAGAATGTTAATGTAGTTACTGTATCAGATGTTAATTTTGAGGCCCAGTTCTTTATACGGCCACTCAAAGTCGATGAAAGCTGCCATCTGTTCGATGAAATGCCAAGCAAAGGAAGAAATGATGAGTTTCTTGAAACAGCGAATTTGGGAGCAGATTATGCGGATTTAGAGGGACGTATTATGGGAAGGAATGAGTTTAACGTAGCTGAAACGAGTCAACTTTGCCAGCACGTTATGAATTTGAAGGGTTCTGAACTCAGTGCTTTCGATTTCACCATTGCAAAATCTGGTACCATTAGCTCAATGACCTGTAAGATGGGACCCGCCAAAATTCAGGAAATGAGCTTCGATCAGCTATTGGCCTCGGATGCTGCCGTTGACGAGATAAGAAAAGGATTCGTGGTGAAAAAAGTTCAGGTGTCGGAAGCGTTTGGTGAATGCGAAGAAGTTGAGGAATTTGAAATTGCAGTTCCATGTGGATCAGTTCTCTTGTTTCCTACTGAAAGCTCGGTTGATGTTGAGGCTATAGAATTTGAGGTGAAGAATTTGATAGTGCTGGATGGAACATGGGCAAAGGCGAAGAGAATGTACAAGGAGAACCCGTGGTTGCGGCTGCTGCCGCATTTAAGGTTGGATATAGATAAATCGAGCTTGTACGAGGAGGTGAGGACTCAGCCTCGGGCGGGCTATTTGTCCACGATCGAGAGCATTGTGTATGCAATGAAGGCTGTGGGGGAAGAAGAAGCGGATGGATTGGATGGTCTCTTGGATGTGTTTGAATCCATGGTCGGGGATCAAAGGCGATGCAAAGATGAAAGAATGAGCAAAGTCTTGGGGAAGTAAGCATTGCCATTCGAGGTGCATTTTCTCTTCCCTTTCTTGTTATGTTTCACTCCTTGATTGATTTCAACATACTTCCATATTACGAAAATAGATGCTAGAATTGGTTTCTCTCGAACCTCAAAAGGATTTTATACATTATTTATTTCATCAAAATATACCTCTGCTTATCTAATTTTTACTCCAAAACTTAAATGCTGTTACATTTTGTTCTTGGTTAAATATGTCCTTCCGATGTTGTAGTTTATGTACTCGAATTTTCTCAAATTTAAAGTGAAGGGTTGTATACTGAAAGCAAGACTTTATGCTTGTATCCATTGATTCCTTAGTTCACTATGATTCTTCTATCTGAAATATTGTTATTGCATAATCCCATTATAGTCCAATTTATCTCATACTATAGATTATATGGTGTGTTGTAGATCACAGAAGATCATATAATTGGAAAAAGTTGAGATATAAATTGAGTTCACAATCGAGGCAACTATGGACGAGTTGCTGGTTTAGATTGTAGCATAAATGGATAAATAGTTTGTCTTGGCTATTTATTTATGCTAGTACCTTCGTGTATTGAACAGGATCACAGTGAGATGAATTCTTATATTCTGACTAATTAAGAATCAAGATCTCGGCGACTTAAATAGTCTTAACCTTAGTTGGATTAATCGGTGTGAATAATATATTGACTATTGCTTTGATTTATCATGGGTGAGAGTTCTCTTGAAACTCAATATACTCGATACTTTGGGTGATAGCAATTATTATTTGACATGCGATTATATTGCAATAAGGATCTGTGTCCTGCTAATAACAGGATGATAATATCCTCTCGAGGAACTTAATAAGTTTATCGTATTAAACCCTGCAAGTGGAATTAGTTCCGATACGATAATAAGTTTAAGTGGTAGCACTCGAGATGTCGTTTATTATTAAACGACTAATTAATTAATTAATTGATCGTCAGAGAAATTAATTAATTAATGGATATTGGATATCTTAAACACGGGGATTAATTAAGTCTAATACTAGCCCCGACTCACCTAAAGAATAAAGAGGTAATTCAGTATTAATTTTCTAGTGGAATAAATTAATACTTGTGTCTCGATTTTATTCTGGGCTGAATAAGAAAATCGAGCACTGGGAGGCCAAACTTTATTCAAGCTAGTAGATCCCCGCTTGGCCCAATAAAGGTTCAACTCCTTAAGTGGGGCGTCCCCTCCTCTCTTAAGCCTTTTGGGCTTGGTTTGATTTAATTATGTTTTGGGCTTATTATTTAGGTATGTCTAATACCTAGTATAAGTAATAAGACAACCCTAAACCTAATCAATTAATCACACACGTGAGAGTGAGGAGACGCCAACTTTGAGGGAGAGGGCTTGAAGCACGTTGCCACCCAACGTCGAGCTCTACCGTGGGAACAAGTTGGAAGATCAACATTGGAGTCTTTGATCGTCGAATTTGCAAGTAAGTTTCGAACCCTTGCAATAGGCACTTGTGATTTTTGTATGTACTTGTTTGGCATCCGGAATGGGTCACGGGCAAATGGATCATACGTCAAACTATGGTTCCTACATAAAGATGATCGTAGACATCTTCCTTTTTAATTTACATTCAGGTGTGGAATTCTCCTATACTCTAACAAAGACAGAAATAACCAGGGCTATAATGCAAACCAGCCATATGATGAAAATTAGAATTCATCATCGATCTAGTCTGTGACAAAAATTAGTAATCAAAAACACTAAACATATTGTATTGTTGAAAGGGCTAATTCCCTGTAAATACATTAACTTTCACTAAATTATGAAATTGCACATCATCTTTTAAATCCGCCCCATAATACACCACCTTTATCTATTTTCTGATTTTGCACATGACCACTCAATCTGCCAACCGTGAAGATGAGTTGGCAGTCGGAAATCCACATAAGCACGCCGGCCGGAGCATTTAAATGACGTGGCTGACAGAGTGGCCAAACTATGTCGTTTTTAATTAAAACTTTTAATCCCTATAATCATAAAATCCCTAAATCAGATTTTGTAGAACACTCGCACGCCTCCCTCACTCATCTCTCTAAACTCACAGCCGAGCACACCGTGCCGGCCGAACTCAGGGGGCCATCGCGCCGGCCGGACTCAGGGTCGATTTCGGGCGAGCGACGGAAGGCTTGGGCTTGGTGTTTTTCAGGCGAGCGATTTCACTGTTTGGGCTCGCGAGGGTGAGGCAAAAATCGACGGCTCGCGAGCGATTTCGTTGCTTTTACAGCTGCAGAGATTCAGGCTCGCCATGACCAGGTTTAATTAAGTTGAAGTGAGTTATGCACATTTTTCTTACCGTGAAATCGCCTTGGGCAGAATTATATTGATGTGAAATCGGCGGCCAAGGTAGATTTCTTACCGTGAAATCGACGCCTTGTTATACTGCTCTTGCAAGGAGCTGTCAGCTCCTTCAGAACCAGATCCTATGGCTTTTGCATTACATTGCCAGAATGTCCCGGATGGATCTATAGTATCTATTCCAGTTTCAAATCTCAATTAGTGTTGATTTCTACATTGTTCATTAGGGGAAAATTGACAATTCTCGAAAACCAAGTGAAATTGCAAGAATTATATCATCTAAGTAACAGCCACACTTGGAAATATTATATATTTGTTCCTATGATTTGATTCTGGAATTACACTAGTCATATGTGCAACAATAATAGTCTGTTTATTTCACAGTAAGCAACTCAATCAAACATGCCTCTCGGATTCTGAGAACTGAATGTTCATTATCTTTGCGTAAGCTGCTGCTGCTGCTGCTGCTGCGTTTTGTTATCGTTGTCATTATGTTGATGCTACATCAGATAAGTTGATACTAATTAACTGATTGGTGAGCAGGGGACCAGGCTTCGATGTCGAACTCATCTAGTGCAAGAGACTCCAGTGGTGGATTTCAGAGTTGAGTGAGGGAGGCGTGCGAGTGTTCTTCGAAATCTGATTTAGGGATTTTATGATTTTAGGAAATGAAAGTTTTAATTAAAAACGACATAGTTTTGCCACTCTGTCAGCCACGTCATTAAATGCTCCGACCGGCGTGCTTATATGGATTTCCCGCTGCCAACTCATCTTCACAGTTGGCAGATTGAGTGGTCATGTGCAAAATCAGAAAATAGATAAATGTGATGTATTGTGGGGCGAATTTTAAAGATAATGTGCAATTTCAGAATTTAGTGAAAGTTAATGTATTTACAGGTAATTAGCCCTTGTTGAAATTTATAAGCGTCATGACCAGTATGAACAAATTTAAGTTCATAAACGAAATGAATTGATGATCTATAAACAAATTTTTATCTCTCGCCCAATTGCCACAACTATGTTGTGAATATCGGTTTTGCCGTTTCGGTTGATATAGTGTGATACCAATAGACACCTGTTTTTTGTATGAAAGAACAAATATTTGCAATCAAATAACCGAAAATATCATTCCAAAATTTAGGTTACATGACATTATTGCAAAAAAATAAATAAATTAAATGTTATATAAAATTATCAAGTTTCAGACACTACAACATTACAGAAAAAACTGTCAAATATTGTTAAAATACATACGATTTTGGTCCTTGAAGATTTCCCCTCTACACAACAAAATATACTGAATGTGCACCTCAAATCACGGTGCGGGTTGCTCTAATATTAAGAAGTAACAATAAAAATAATTGTTTTTTAAGAGGGCGTTTATTTTGAAGGATTGGTCTTGATGGATAAAAATAGTAAGATTGTTAGAATTAAACTTTGGAATATTCCAAAATCCTTGATTATTTTTATTATTTAAGCTAGTTTTGTTTGATTCTTATCCCATCAAAATTGTGGGATTGGTTGTTAGAATTAAACTTTGGAATATCCCAAGACCTTTAATTATTTTTATTATTTAAGCTAGTTTTGCTTGATTCTTATCCCATCAAAATGGTGGGAAGTGGGATTAGAGTAATCATACTTTTAAAGATAAAAATACTAAATCATCAATTTTATTAATCATGCAAAGTAATCGTCCCCTTACAGTTAGGGTTGTAATCGAATCGAATCGAAGCGAATATCAACATATTCGATTCGTATTCGTGAAATGAAACTATTATTCGATTCGTGATTCGATTCGAGTTCGAATATTAAATTTGATTCGTTGATATTTTCGAGTTATTCGATTCGATTCAAGTATTCGATTCGTTTTATAATAGTTCCTTAAATTGTTTTTCCGAATATTCGATTCGAGTATTCGACTGGTATTCGATATGATTCGATTCGAAAATCTGAAGTGAAAAAAATGTTAAATAATATAATTGCTGCTTA
This sequence comes from Salvia miltiorrhiza, assembly GCF_028751815.1. NCBI lineage: Eukaryota > Viridiplantae > Streptophyta > Magnoliopsida > Lamiales > Lamiaceae > Salvia > Salvia miltiorrhiza. The sequence goes on from NC_080391.1 coordinate 39,993,673, forward strand.
AATTCAAAATATTGTAAAATAAACAATATACATGTAGAAACATACATCATGAAAAGTTTCAAATACATCAAAATAACTTGATACTAGAACAAATGTCAAGCATTCAATCTTCCTCCAAGCTTGTAACTTAAGTGGTGTTCAAGCATTCAATCTTCCTCCAAGCTTGTAACTTAACTGGATTCTGCCAAAAAAAACATAAAATCACAATAAATTTATTACAACTCAAGCTACTCATCCTGTGCAGATATTCAGATGCTTAAATTCAGATGCTTAAAATACACAAGAAATTCAGATGCTTAAATATAAAACGCCACTAATCTGCTTAAAGATACTGCTGTAGTTAGCCCTAACCAGCTCAATCAACGCTCAAAACTAAAAAAAATACCCGATTCACTTCACCAATTTCTCACAGAAAATCAGAAAAAGTCCCAACACAAAAGTAAAGATAGGTTCAACTAAAGTGCACGATCAGATTCAGAAATCCAGCAACTAAAGGCAAATGCAGGAAAATAGAAGCAATACCTCGGCTACGAGCAGATCTGCGGCCGGCAGGGTGCAGGCGGTGCGGCGACGCTGTGCAAGCTCTGGAGCAGGCGGCGAGCAGATCTGCGGCAGGAAGGGTGGGGCGACGCGGTGCAGATGCAGGCGGCGATGCAGGCTCTGGAGCAGGCGCGGCGACCGGTGCAGATCAGATGCAGCAGCGCGCAGAACAGCAGAGGCACCGCGGTGTTGGGGGAGACGGGTGGGGCAGCGGCGAGTCGGCGACGGGTGGATGCAGGCTTTGGAGATTGGGGGCTTCTTGGCTTCAAGCTGTGCGGCGCAGATTAGGAATGAGGAATTAGGAAATAGGAGGCGCTGATTAGGGTTTAGGTTTTACTTTTTAATATATTAAACAATTTAAATTATATAAATATATATATATATATATATATATATATATCGAATCGAATATCTACGAATATCGAATCGAATATCAATATTTCATTTAAGTATTTGAATAATAATCGAATCGAATCGAATATTTGTTATCGAATACGAATTCGAATAATTTCGAATACGAATCAGGCAATTTCGAATCGAGCAAAATTATTCGATTCATTTACAACCCTACTTACAGTATTCACCATCAATAATCATATACTCTTTTGGTCCTTCAAGTAACTTATCTTTTCTTTTTAGATCGCCCTCAAGTAACTTCCTTTTATATTTTAGAACACTGTTCCACCACTAATAATACTCCATTTATTTTTACTTTTCATTTTTTCATCATTCTCAATACTAATTATAACACCTTTTTATAATTACTTATTATAACATTTTTTCATCATCTATTTGCGATCATCAATTCCACTCGTTTGTTTCTCATTAACATACCATTAAGGGTGAGTATCCAATTAATGCAAATATATCGCATTATGGAGGACAAGGATTTGATCATATATCAAAGCCATTGATCTGAAGGCTTAGTATTCGATTGAGGATAGGTGGTTTGCTCCTAAGACCACAGATGTTCACGGTGATGTGGTCCCAACACCACATGCTCAATGGACCCAAACTCAACTCGAGGAGGCAAATCTCAACGAGAAGGCCATGCACTCCATCTACTCCTTTGTGGACATGGATATGTTCCAGCTTATCAAAAATAGTACATCCGCCAAGGTTGCATGAGACGTGCTTCAAAGGCATTGCGAAGGAGACACGAGCATTAAAGAGTCAAGGCTTCGCATTCTCGCCACGAAGTTCGAAAACTTGAAGATGGAGGAGGACGAGGATATCAAGGGGTACATGAAAAGAATGATGAGTATCGCAAATGAATGCAAAGAGCTCGGTGACCCGATTAGCAACCGTTTGCTAGTCTCTAAGGCACTTCGCACTCTACCATCTCGCTTTGAAATGAAGACTACAGGAATAGATACGACTCAAAACATTGTTGCTCTCAAGTTTGTGGATCTCATGAACACCCTCATAAATTATGAAATGACGTTGGAAGAGAGAGGGCTGCTTCATAAGAAGAATGAGGTTGCGTTCACTGCCGGGACAACATTGCTGGCATCATTCAGTAACCGTGTGCTAGAAATTCGTGAAGTTGATGAAAGTGATGAACTGGAAGAGATCAATTCCGGAGATAATGTTGCCCTGATCACGAGGAAATTCAACACCATGATGAGGAAAATGAACAAGACAAAAGGGCAAGAGAAGACGAAGGAAGTAGAGTCCCCAAATGTAATGCCCCACTTTTTTACTTGTGTTAAATAGTTTTAAATTCAAATTACTTTCGTATTTGGAAATATGAAGTTTCATTCTGGACTTGAGGGAGTCCGTTGTTGCGCGCCTAATTAGAAATCGAACTTAAAAAATTATTAAAATTTTTGGAGATTTGAGAATTTACTAGTAAATAAAATATATTTGGGCTAATAATATTTTTTATTTTTGGGTTTTTGTATGAAGGGAATTGAAAGAACTATCAGTTGGTCTCTGGTGCGATTGCCCGCATCCTATGCGGCCAGCACCACCCTAACCGACATATATTATAAATTTGGTAACTAAAACATAATTGTGAATTACGGCGGATTCTTTACTTATTCGAAGGGTAGTGGGTTCGAAACCAACATTCAGCGTTTTTTTTTCCTTTTTTTCTTTTTCCTTTTTTCTTTCTCATTTTTTCCTCTTTTTTTCCTAGCGTTTTCTTAAATATTATATTTTCTAAACCCTAAATCATGAAAACTAAACCCTAAACACTAGGTCTTGAACTGTTATAGGAATATTTACTTTTAATAAACATAAGATATATATTTATTTTTAGGAATAAAAATAATAATTATTGTGAGCAAATGTAATAATTTAGAAATATTACATTTCATCATATCAATAATTATTTTTCCTTACGACAATGATTACTTGACCAAATATACAAAATTACAAGTTCTTTTTTCTTTTTATGTTTTTCATATGTTTTCTTTTCCTTTTTGTTTTCATTTCCTGTTTTCTTTATTTTTTTTGTCTGCTTTTTAGTTTTCTTTATATGCTTTTTTTAAAACTAATTATTGTTATGATGAAAAGTAATAATCAATATGAAGAAAGATAATATTTTTTAAATATTACATTTCTTTCTCTCATTAATTACATTTTCTAGACGTAATGTTTACTTTCATTGAAAATAAATATTACTTTTCAAAATACTTAGAAATTTTTTAAATTTAATATAAGAAAACAAAATTTTACATTTGTTAGCATAAATATATATTCATATGAATATAAGGATTTAATTAAATTCATTTAACATAGAGTATTATATTTTCTAAACCCTAAACATTAACACTAAATTCTAAACACTTGATTGATTGAGTTTAGAAATTCAGATAAATGACTATTTTCATACATTATAAGTATTACATTTTCTAGACGTAATGTTTACTTTCATTGAAAATAAGTATTACTTTTCATGTTATTAGTAAAAAATTGTAAATACTAAGAAATTTGAAATTTAATTTAAGAAAATTAATTTTACATTTCATAATACAAATATTTACTTTCAATCAGTATAAGATATACATTTGTTAGCACAAATGTATATTCATATTAGTATAAGAATTTAATTTCATTTAATATAAAGGATTATATTTTCTAAACACTAAATACTAAACTCTAAACCCTAAACATTAACACTAAACCCTACACTTGATTGATTGAGTTTAGAAATTCAGATAAATGACTATTTTCATACATTATAAGTATTACATTTTCTATATGTAATGTTTACTTTTATTGAAAATAAGTATAACTTTTCATATTATTAATCAAAAATTGTAAAATACTAAGAAATTTGAAATTTAATTTAAGAAAATTAATTTTAAATTTCATAATACAAATATTTACTTTCAATCAGTACAAGATATACATTTGTTGGCACAAATGTATATTCATATTAATATAAGGATTTAATTTTATTTAATATAAAGTATTATATTTCTAAACTCTAAACACGAAATTCTAAACCCTAAACATTAAACACTAAACCCTAAACAGTTGATTGATTTAGTTTAGAATATCAGATAAATGACTATTTTCATACATTATAAGTATTACATTTTCTAGACGTAATGCTTACTTTCATTGAAAATAAGTATTACTTTTTCTATAAGTATTACATTTTCTATATGTAATGTTTACTTTTATTGAAAATAAGTATAACTTTTCATATTATTAATCAAAAATTGTAAAATACTAAGAAATTTGAAATTTAATTTAAGAAAATTAATTTTAAATTTCATAATACAAATATTTACTTTCAATCAGTACAAGATATACATTTGTTGGCACAAATGTATATTCATATTAATATAAGGATTTAATTTTATTTAATATAAAGTATTATATTTCTAAACTCTAAACACGAAATTCTAAACCCTAAACATTAAACACTAAACCCTAAACAGTTGATTGATTTAGTTTAGAATATCAGATAAATGACTATTTTCATACATTATAAGTATTACATTTTCTAGACGTAATGCTTACTTTCATTGAAAATAAGTATTACTTTTCGTATTATTAATTAAAAAGTGCAAAATACTAAAAGAACTTTTAAATTTAATTTAAGAAAACAAAATTTTACATTTCATTATACAAATATACATTTGTCCAAATGTATATTCATATTAATATAAGGATTTAATTACATTTAATATAAAGTATTATATTTTCTAAACCCTAAACACTAAATTATAAACCCTTAAATATTAAATACTAAACCCGAAACACTTGATTGATTGACTTTATAAATTCTGATAATTATTACTTTTATTCATATCAATTATTATTTTTTCTTACACAAATAATTATTTGATCAAATAACTAAAAGTACAAATTCTCATGAATAAAAGTATTGGGCCCCTGTGGGTATATTGGTGTATGGGGAGGGGGGAATACACTAGTGGGCTATTTTTCGAAATGAAAACTGAAGTCAATTTCTAAACTGAAACTGAAGTGAGTTGTGAAAGAAGATCAATTCGAAAGAGGGTTAAGACTGATATTGATGATGATTCAGAAGGGTAACTTTAGTTTGAGGAACTGATCAACAAACTGAAGTTCAGATGGGGTTTTAGTCTTATCAGTTTTCGAAATCAGAGTAGTGTTAGAAATCCTACGGAAATAGTGGAGAGGTTGGACACGTCCGACCAGCAGATGAGGGCATTCACCGCCCAGTACCAGCGGAGGAACGATATCAAGGAGAGGGAGCTCGATATGCAGCTCCTGAACACGGATACGACGCACATGACGGAGGCACAAAGGGCATTGCACGCGTCCATAGTCGCCGACGTGCTCAGGCGTCGTGGTCTAGACTAGGACGTAATATGATGTTTTAGGTGTTTTTAATTTTTATGTAATTTTTTTTTTATGTTTTAGGTGTTTTTAAATTTTTATGTAATTTTTTTTTCATGTTTTAGGTGAATTTAAATTTTATGTTTAATGGCGTATTTAACTAACAAAAATATGTTATTTAAATTATGCAATTAAATTTAAAGGAAAAACATAAAAATCAAAACTAATGTTATCAAGTAGGCTATCAAGGAACCCCAATGCAGCACTACCTACTCAATAACACAACCACTATCAAGTAGGCTATCAAGGAACCCCATTGCGGATGCTCTAAGCCCCGTCTCTATTTTCCTGTAGTTTTTAGGAAAATTTATCTCACCATTTGGGTCTGATTATTAATCTTAAAATGAACAGTAGAAATTAATAAAACATTGATTCTCACTTTTGCCCTCATTTTCAAGATCTAGGTTACGGTACCATTGATCTATCTACAAGCTTCGATTCGCAAATTGTTGCACCCCATTCGCGAGGATTATGCGTTGACGGAACGATTGAATAGGTAACAAGAATAGGGGAGAGAGAGAGAGACTCGCTGCTGTGTGTATGTGTGTGTTTGAGTTGAGACAGGGCAGGGGAGGGTTCAGGCGGCGGCGGCTGTTTCGCTGCGATGGCCGGAGAACTTGAGGAAGCCAGCGGCGCCTTGCTGTTGCCAAGGGTAGAAGGAGAGGAGAGAGTAGATGGCTGTGAGGTGACGGGGGGGACCTTGGAGAAGGAGTCACTGTTGCCGTTACTTGGGTGGGTGTTGGGTCTGTTCAGTGAGATGGAGAGAAGTCGAGGGGGCGTTGGGCCGACGGCGATTGGCTTCGCCTGCCACTGCTATCGGTGGTTCAGGGAAAGGCGAGGGAGATGGCCGACCGTCAGCTCTTCATTGGAGGAGGATCCGCGGTGGTCGGAGATTCGAGAGAGAGGGACGGATCTGGCGTGAACCAAGAGAGAGGGAGAGAGATCTGAGTGTGTGCGTGTGATTTGAGGGAGATAGAAGAAAAGGATTAGGAGAGATGAGTTGTAATTTTTTGATTTTATCAAGGTTATTTTTGTAAAATTGTATCTTAGTCTTGAAGTTAAACAATGATACCAAACATATAAATTGTGTTATCTAGGTTTTTAATATCAGATGTCAAACACATAAAATTTAATACTAATCTAATAGAGTCATAATCATTATCTCAAGTTTAATTAACTTAAGTTAATTCTGACATGAAAACCAAACTAGCCCTAAGAGTCAATAGTAAAGAATATTAATTCTTTGATGAATAATGAAAATAAATACTAGCCTTCAATTTAATAACACATATTCCCTCCGTCTTTCAAAAGTTTGTCCCAAAAAAATTACACGAATTTTAATAAAAATACATAAAAAAATTATTTAATGGTAGGGTTATATATAAAAATAATGCTTAAAAAATTATACTATAAAAAAATAAAGCAAAATAAATTCTATCATATGTGGCATTCTATAATCACTTCATTCTAATTTTTTTCAATTCTCATTCATTCTTATTTTTGTTAAAATATTAATCAATTTCTATATCTAAAAAATCATTATATAAATATTCTAACAAAATAAATTCCATTTCCTCAATCTATATATATATATATATATATATATATATATATATATATATATACAAAATAAATCTTATCGTATGTGGCATCCTATAATCACTCAATTCTAATTTTCCTCAATTTTCATTCATTCTTATTTTTTTTTCTAAATTTTAATCAATTTCTATATCTAAAAATCATTAAAAATCTAAAAATTATGATATATTTAAAAACTAAATATCTAAAAAAAAATATATCAAATTGTTGAAGGACATTAAAAAAAAAATTGAAGCAATCTTTTGGGGGAGGGGAAAGTAAAACATAACCAGATGTTGAGTGAAAAATCAAACTTATCGCAATTCACTATCCAATAAATATTTTCTTAAAAAAAACAAAAGTAGATACTCTGTTTTATCACCTCTCGATCCGGATGCCCCCTTTTTCCCGGACATCTTATCTCTGTTTCAACGACACCGGAGGAGCGCCAGAAGGTTTAGAGCAACTCCAACAATTGCTGTATTGTAGCGGCCAACGTTAATTTGGCGTGAATGCTTCCTCCAACAATCTCCGTTTCGCTACTGTAAATTAGAGTTGGTGAACAGTGCACCGCTTCATTTGGCGGGCACTGTTCACCCGCTAAATGTATTTTTTTTTTGGTTTTCATTTTTTTTTTGTTGTTGTTTTATACTTATTTTTTCTTTTATCTTTAGAAAATGCTTGTCTTTGCTTGATTTAATCTGTAAAATATAATTTAATAATCTCTATATTATTTATATTTTTAAATTAACATAAATAAGTATAATATTTAAAATATATTATATAAAATTTATAAATACAATAACATGAAATATAATATAAAAGCATATTAACATAAAATTACGAAAACATAAATTAAACATAAAAACACAATAGCATAAAATTACACACGACAAAGATGTTTATCTTCACCAATTGTGTAATTAGGCTGTCGAGAAGAAGCCATGGAAAATGAAATAACAGATAAAGAAAGACAAGTTGGTAAAAGAAGGAAGAGGGTTATTGTGTGCTAAAATAGAAAAAATAGCTCATATATATAGAGGACGATGGTGATTGAATTGAAGCTGCATTATTTGATATGTAGGACACCAGCTGCATTATTTTTCTGCATTATTTGACCAAATGCTTTATCTTTTACTGCATGTGATTGATTAATGCTTTATCTTTTTCTGCATGATACAGCTGTAGATTGATATGTAGGACACAAGCTGCATTATTTGATATCATGTAGGACCAAATGGTGTTGTCAAATCAATCCTTTCGTATAGTAGGGGAGTGATAAGGTGGATGATTCAGATTTAATGAAATCTGAATGGACGTATAGTTAGTTTTATCATGTAATTGATGCTTTGTTAAGTATTGTGTAATGTTTAATTCTAAGAGTATTATGTAATTTCAGTTTTTATGTTGTTGAAATAAATTAATAGTTCTATAATATTTAAATATAGCACTTTATTAATTAATTTTTCTTAAAAAAATTTAAATTATTTTATATTTCAATTTTAATTTTAATTACATTTAATTGAATATAAATATATTTATTTATAAATATATATGATATATCATAATTGAATTGATAAAATAATTTAATAATAAAGAGCATAAAAAAGGAATATTCTATTGTAGAGGGAAATGTAGAGTTGATTGTTGGAGATGAAAATTCAAAAACTGTATATTTCAACTCTATAATAGAGTGAAGGGCCCTCTAAAATAGAGGAACCCTTGGAGATGCTCTTAGGAGATCCCATTCCCGCCACAACATTTGCTCCCCCAAATCAATTTGGGTAAGTTGCTTATCTTTATTTATTTGAAATGATGTGTCTGTTTTCATAATTCGATTGGCTGGTTTTTCTATAAGTTTAGGGATGAACAGCTAGGTGGTGGAGAAGAAAAGGTTGATAATTGTAGGTTTAATTTCTTACACTAAACTAACAAATGTAGAATAACATTTTTTTTCTTGATTGTATCTTTTGGATGAAAGTAACTACCATCTCTATTCACTATGATCTCTTGACTTCATTTCTAAACTTGAATGGCGCTCAGGATGTGTTTGAACTTTGAAGTGAAGGCTTGGAGGATACTCAAACTCAATCTATCCATTTATTTTGGACTAATCTTATTTTAAAGAGCTTATAGGCTCTTGGAGCTTATATAAGAGTTTATAAGATGTTTCAAAAGCTTATAAGATATAGTTTTAAAAGCTTATAAGCTCTTTAAATCATCCTATGAGAATTTATAAGGTGCAAAATTAAGCTCTAAGAGCTTATAAGCTTCTAAAAAATAAGTTTCATCTACCCCAATTTATTTTCAAATTTTCTTATAAGCAACACTCATTTTACAAAAATAACCTCAACTATTATTTTTTATTTTCCTTATATATCATTTTAATTTTATTTTTTTCGATTTTCTTTCACTAGCAAAAATTTTCTTTCTAACTTGTAAACTCAATTATCCAAACACTTTAATAACTTATAAGATTTTAAGAAACTACTACATCTTATAAGGTCTTGAAAAGTCTTATAAGCTCTTTAAAATAAGTTTAGCCAAACACCCCTCTAAATCATCTCTTATAATCAATTATTGAATCTTAATAAACAACTTTAAATTGATCGATTCTGAGGTTGATCTGGTTGTAGGATTCTCTACTTTTCTTGTTTACAGAGTTCTCAAGATCTTCCATTGATTGAGATATCTTGCTGGATCTGAACTCAATTATAAGTCATGAAACATTTTCCCTTTTCTTGATGGAATGATGAGTTGGGACCTAATTGTGATAGGAAGAGGAGGTGTTATGCATAACACATTTGAAGATATACACAGCCATTGGAAAAGGGCTGAGGCTGTGAGAATAAAGTGCTTGAGGCTTTGAGACATGGGCAATATTTGCTTCCATCTCGACTTCTCGAGGTTTCAAACCCTCAAAAACTCTGACGTATGTACCAACTTCCTCTCATTCTTATTAGCTAATGAGTGTGGCTGTGCGTTTGTAGGACAAGACTGGGGGAAAGATTATGAGGGTGTTTGGCTAAGCTTATTTTAAAGAGCTTATAAGCTCTTAGAGCTTATAAGATGTTTCAAGAACTTATAAGATGTCATTTTTAAGAGCTTATAAGTTGTCAAAGTGTTTGGATAATTGAGCTTATAAGCTAGAGAGAGAATTTCTTTGTTAGAGAGATAAAATATTTTTTTAGAGAGAGAAAATTGAAGAAAAATGAACTTAAATGATATATGATGTAAATAATATATTATAGTTGAAAAATATTTGTAAAAGATTGTTGCATATGAGATTATAAAAAAATAAGTTGGGGTAGAAGAACTTATTTTTTGGAGAGCTTATAAGCTCTTGGTGCTTATTTTTGGAGCTTATAAGCTGTTGAGGAGCTTATTTTGCCAAACACTTTGAAGGAGCTTATAAGCTCTTAAACAACTTATAAACTGTTTTGAGGAGCTTATAAGCTCAGCCAAACACCTTCTATATACCGTCATATAAATATCCTCCTCCTACATCGTGATCGTAATTATGACCCCAGACAACGACCGCAGATTCTACTGATGTTGTGGAAGCCTTACGCACCAATATATCCCAAGCTAGTGAAGAATGTGGCTGATGGTCTAACATTTGAAGAAACTAAGGAGAAGCGAAACAGAGGACTTAATTCTCCCCCTCTAGTGAAACTCAGTAAACTACTTGTATAACTCTGAGATTCTAAGATTTGAGAAAATCAGATTCTTAACATTGTCTCTTTTGTCACTTTGCAGCTAGAAATGGCGTGTATGTAAATGTGGTGGAGAGAGTGAGGACAGCATTTGAGACTGATGAGTCACTTTGCTTATGTTTGGAGCTTTTGAGTCAAGAAAAGGATTAACTATAAGGGACATCAGTGAAGCACTTGAAATTAAGGCAGATGATTCCAGGTTTGCATGAGTATATTCCTTAATGGTTTGCGGTTACTGCTGGTCTTTGTTATTTTCAAATGATATATACATTATCATTGGTAGAGAAATGATCTTTAGACTCTTGTTTGTGGCTATTGGAAGACAGCATGAGAACAGATATTGTGTTTCATGTATAAAATATCATACTACTGTGTAGGTTTCCATGACAAATATACACATTAGAAGTGAAATGAGAGAATAACACTAGCCACTATATTACTAATGGGTAAATGTAGAACATATTCTGGAATTTGCAAACAGAATAAGTGATCATTACTGTCGAAACTGATATAACCAAGAAATGACAATAAGAAACAGAAACCCAAAGGCACCTTTCCTAGTTGAGAATCCATAATTAAAATCTTGGATTTATAATTCATTTCATGGCGCCAATGGTAGTTTTCTGAGTCCATTACTCCTTTTAGCGGGGCACCCTGAACTCAACAGTGAATTTATCCAAACTTTGTCCGATGTCACAGGTTCATCGTCGTCGTTCCTGTGCCAACTCCAAAACGCATGAGTTGAATTCACGATGTTGAGCTCACCATGGCCAAAACTTGCTTCACGAAAGACAGACCACTCGGGCTGCTGCTCCTTGTACCTGCGCGCTAAGCCTTCACTGTTTCCACCATCGCCAATCGTGATGTGTACGAATCCACAAGGATCGGATTTACCATTGAAGACACGCTTCTGTCATTACAAGCCAAACAGTTAAGGTGGAGCTCAAAGATTGAATACAGATACAGAAGCAAAATCATACTGTGCGTTCATAGGCATGAACATGGCCAGCAAACACAACGTCCACGGCAGCAGCATGCAGCAAGGGCTCAATTGCTGCCATCATGCCATCACCTTCACCTTGATGAGCCTCGTTACTGTTATACCATGGAACATGGAATACGGCAAGGATCCATGGTGTCCTTCCGCGATTCACTTTCGAAAGATCACCCTAACATCACCAAAACAATAGGTTTGTACTTTTCTTTTTGTGATTGTAACATTAAATTTAAAAACCGCATCAAAATAAACTCGAATGTTAGATAATTGGCCTCAGTTAACATTAACCACTCTACTATTAGGTCAACACACACAATAGTATAGTGGGTTCTCATATTATTGATGCATAGCATAAGACATACCTTTAGCCACTTATACTGATCAGAGTTCACATCATAATCTGTATAGGAAGCAAGCATTATAACATGAACTCCGGCCACGTCGAACGAATAGTATAGATTCGAACCGGAGCCGCTCTCTTGATACGGCATCTTCCATCGTGAATTATAGGACAGGAAGCTATGTTCGAGGACTGGTATCTTCTCCTTGTCGTGGTTGCCCTGTGTGACCATCCACGGCCTCGTGCTCGCCAGTGGCTGCACCAGTTGTCCGAACGAGTCCCAAGCAGGCTGTATGTAGTCAGCATAGGAAAGGTCTCCCGGAAGCAAGAGAAGATCGTGTTGGAGCCGTGCTATATGGTCCAGAGTCGACTTGGTCCATCCGGTCTGACCTAGATCTCCGGCGACGGCCAGAGTCACCGGCAGCTTAGACGGCAGCGTTCTGAGTTGGAACTCTGGACCAGCTCCGCCGCATTTGTAGTAGTAGGTGGTTTGGTCGTGGAGCGGGCCAATGACGGCGTGGTGAATCTTGCCTGATTTGTAGGTTAAATAAGTGTAGCTAGTGTTCTCTCCTTGAGCTTTGGAGGTGTAGCTGTTGGGCGAGATTCCGTATTCGACTAAGCTTGGAGATTTCTCGTCGCTAGTGATCCATGAGATCCGCATGTGATTAGCTCCGGCCAAGGAGATGTGAACCTGCACTCACCAAGATACTAATCACTAATTTTGCAGACAAACAGAGCATTTTCATGAACAAGAATGAAGGTGACTCACCTGCTGTGGAGAAGAAGGCGGCTCTGAGCTCGAGGGGGAACGAAGCATTTCGCGTGGCGGTGATCTGACATAATCAGCCGCAGCGATGAACGATAGCGCTGCTGCTACTACGGCCACAGTGAGGAACAGTTTTGAAGCCATGATCGATACGACTTATTTGTTTGGCTGTTGAAGTTTATATAGAGGCTCATTTAGGTGTGACAGATTAATTAGGATTAAACCTGAATTCTGTATTTGATTCTGATTTTATCAATGGGAAATTTGCTATAAAGTTCCCGTGATTTTGGCTGAACATACAAGGACATGAGTGTATTGGTAGGCCCTTTATTGACTTCATATTTGCCCATTTTCATGTTAAAGAATGTCTTTGTTTCACACATGTCCATGATTAATGTTTCAATATGTATCTGAAAACTCTGGAATAATTATTACACACTTGATTATAGTACAAGATTTATTTTCTCATTTATTACAAATCGAGCATGGAACAACATACCAATACTGTACACTAGAGACCCTCAAAAAAAAAAAAAAAAAAACTGTACACTAGAGTGTCTTGATTCAGCAACAAACAAATATTTGAAAATCTACGTTGTAATTGTATAAGTTTTTTGGTCTACTATAAACTCTTAAGACAAATAAATATATGTATAATGATATGTGAAATGTGCAATAATAACATTGTTAGATGTACAGTTATATAGTTATGTTGTCACATAAAGTAAATGAGTGGATTTGCACCAGTTAAGATGCTTTGAACCGCCAATGAGGCATTGCTTTAGTGGCAAAGTTGAGGCCCCAAAGACTCTCCTTTGTGAGAGGTCTTGGATTCAATCCCGCCTGCGTGCGGTGAAGTTTTCCCACTTTAGGTGGTGTTGTATTTCCACCTGCGTTCGGTGTAGTTTTCCCACAATTGTATGGTGTTGAGGTCCCGCCTATGTGCGAGTTGCATAATTGATTATATTCAGATATCTCTTGTAATTCTAAATTAAAAAAAAAAAAAAAGATGCTTTGAATTGTTCAGGTTTCTCATTTTTCGAATTTAAATGTTTTCCTGAATTATAACATAAAATAAATGATAAAAGTAATTTTATGACTATATAGTATATAATCTATTGAAACAATATACTCACATGACCGTTTTGAAGAAGGAAACACAATATTTGGCCACTAATTGAAAAAACATAAAATCTGACTATTTTTTTTTTTACAATTTTAGGACTGTTTTACCCTTAATTATGGCGGACCAAATTCGGGTCGGATTCAAGTTTGCGCGCGGGTTAGGCACACATGACACTATTAGTACCATTAATGTCATATACCTAGTGATGCACGAATGGTACTTATGGCCATTAGTGCCATACGCATGGTACTTATGGCCGTATTAGTTCCATATACCTAGGTACAATTTATATGACCATTTTGAATACTTTCTCGTAGGGATTAGATTATCCATTTACGGTGTGTTTACTTTGATAGAAAAGGTGAAAAAGTATATTTTCCATCATTTTCACATGTTTCCTATGATGGATAATTTTCTCCGGTCAGGCTGGAAAATTTATTCGGGCAGCCCTTTTCACTCATTTTCTCACAAATGTTGGATAATATTATCCTATTGGGAGAGTGTGAAAATATTTTCCAACATTTCAATTTGTTTATCCATCTATTCTAACAAAGTAAACACATGATAAAAAAAGGAGAAAAAAATAATATTATCTCACATTTTCTTATCCATCATTTTCAAAGGAAAATTTTACTATCAGGGTGCGTTCTCTTTGGTTGTAAAATTATCATGAGAAAATGATGAGATTAAAAGGTGGGAAAATTTTATCATTTCCACTCTTGTTATCTCATGTTCTCTTTGATGGAAATATTTTTTTTATCCTATACTTCATTTATCTTATACACATGTTCTCTTTGTGGGAAAATGATGGATAAATTGTTAAATGACAATATTACCCTTATTATTGACTTACTTATTTTATGCCATACTTTCAATTTTATTTTATGACATACTTCATATTTTTTTTATAATTTTTCTCGTCACCTCCACCCCCACCCCACAACCCCACCCCCCACCCACACCCCCCCTCCATTTTTTTTTAATTTTTCTCGCCACCTCCACCCCACCTCAATACCCCACGCCCCCACCCACCCCCTCCCCACAACCCCCTAACCCGATTTTTTTTAATTTTTCTCGCCACCTTCACCCACCCTCCCCTACCCCACGCCCCCACCACCCCCCCAAAAAAAATTTAAATTTTTTCTCGCCACCTCCACCCACCCTCCCCTACCCCACGCCCCCACCCACCACACCCCCCAACCCCATTTTTTTTTTTTTAAGATTCAGCTCTGGGACCAGAGCAGGGACAACTCGACTTCAGCTCTGGGACCAGAGCAGGGAAAACTCGACTTCAGCTCTGGGACCAGAGCAGGGACAACTCGACTTCAGCTCTGGGACCAGAGCAGAGATCGCTCGACTTTAGCTCTGCCATCAGAGCAGAGACAGCTCGGCTTCAGCTCTGCTATCAAAGCAGAGACAGCTCGGCTTCAGTTCTGCTATCAGAGCAGAGACAGCTCGGCTTCAGCTCTGCTATCAGAGCAGAGACAACTCGGCTTCAGCTCTGCTATCAGAGCAGAGACAACTCGGCTTCAGCTCTCCTACCAGAGCAGAGACAACTCGGCTTCAGCTCTACTACCAGAGCAGAGACAGCTCTGCTACCAGAGCAGAGACAGCTAGGATGCCAGAGCAGATTTAGCTCGGGAACCAGAGCAGATTCAGTTCTGGTTCAGCTCTGGTACCAGAGCAGAGACAGCTCGGATGCCAGAGCAGATTCAGCTCAAAGGGCAGAGCAACTTCAGCTCAAAGGGCAGAGCAACTTCAGCTCTGGGTCAGAGCAGAGATTGCTTGGTTGCCAGAGCTGCTAAAAACTCAGTACTCATAATAGTGTCTCAATCCTATCAATCATAGGATAAAAATACGGGGTGTTACAAGATGCGATAATCCAATGGAAGCAATGCAAGCAGAGTGCCATGTACGAGTCAGTGACACGGGCATAGTGCTTCATTCAGGTTGTTCACGCGTGACGGAACACCGAATTGACTATTGCCTTATTTGATGATGGATCACGTGAGTCATTGCTCGTAGCGACGAGTGAAACCTATGTAATCAGTTAGCTATCGGGTAATGAGCTAAGACTCATTTCTAACCCTCGATTATCACGAGTTATGGCATGAAGAGAACCTTCATGATCTATGTTTGAACTGCAGAGTTAGACTCACAAGGGGTTATAACGCCCTGTATTTGATGTTATAATATTACGATTAGAATTGTCTACTTATAGTTTTAGATATTCGAAACCTTTATGCTTACAGTTACTTATTACATTACACGAAAACATGATTGAGAATCCTATTGAGTATGATCACCTGCAACGAATCAGAAAGACGAGATGCGACATGGGTATTGGCAGTTACCAACTATTATGGGGGGGAGGAGGGAGGCGTAGCCCTGCGGCCACTTGGTGTGACCACAATGCTATAACATTTTCCCTAAGATCATTTGGAGTCATTTGGGATTTGTTGTCAGGAAGACTAAAAGTTAGGCCAGGGATGGGGCCTTTAAGCTTTTTCTCTATGCGTTTCATTTCTGTGACACTCATTACGGAAAAGGGGGACGAAATGTGAGGTCGACATAGTTGCTAAAAACTATTTTGTACAGGGAGAGCGCACGGGCAATAGAAATCACTAAAAAACACAGAAAGCACGCGGAGGAAGAGGAAGAAATGTTAGGGTTCAGGGCAATACCTAGGTCAGTGCGCGGGAATCGGACGAAAAGAAGTAGGCGTCGGAGAAGGTCGAGAGATCGTCGGAAAGAGGCGGTGGGCATAAACACACCGAAAATTGCGAGAGGAAAAAAGAAGAGAGAATGGAGGGAGGCGTGGGAAGGAAGATGATGGGTTTTATAGACCGAAAACGGTACAAATTCTGGGAATCGGGAGGCCCAATCAGAAATAGGCACGTGGCAGGGGCGGAACAATAAAGACGTGTTTCTGGGCGAAAAGATGGTGATGTGACATAGGTGGGACCCGAGACTGGCATGCATTTATTGCATTCAAACGGGCAGCGCTAACCATTACACACTATAGCAAGGGCAGCGCTGAACTAATGACTACTGCGATAAAAAGTGACGTCGTTTAAACTCGAAGAAAAGCCGATTTAACCCGACTAGGGGGGAGTAGCTGATGAGGGGTAAAATATGTATTAGTGTTGCCGTTTGGGAATGGCGAGACCAAGTCAACCGAGGATGCCGTGGGGAGACCGTGCGATAAAGCTGATAGGAACGCGGCTGGGCCGATTCTATAACAACATGAGAGAAGCGCTGCGAATAGGGAAGGGCTGGTATCACCTTGGCAGGACTGGAATTACCTTGACAGGGCTGGAAGCAATCCGGTAGGGCTGGAACCAAGATGGCAAGGCTAGAAGCAATCAAGCTGAGGAACAATACCCATCACGAGGAATAAAGGGCAGGGAGCAGGGCTGGATTTAGGCGTGCTTTAGATCCTCTCTCACTTAATGTAGGGCAGGGCTGCGTCCCTAATTTTACTATTTTATCCCTATTTATCTCTATAAATAGAACTATTGTACACCCATGTAAGTTACGCGATATTGAATACTACAATCTTTGTTTTCCTTGCTAATTGCTCTCAACTTATATTCAACACACAACAGGTAAATCTCTCTAAAATCATCCACCAAATCCGGACTCATCAGTGTGCACATTTTAATTAAATCAATAGTTCGTGTATCATGAAGCTAATTTTAAAGGAGATATGCAAAATGCAAATTCAGGCATAGTCATGTAATTTTCGGCCATTAACCCTTTAAATTATATAATTAACCCTAAAATGGACCGTAGTTAAAGTCTTAAAGAAAACAAATAAAGGGGTAAACAAAAGAAATTACTCTCATCGTCCTACCTTTTGGTATCCAACTTTCCTTTTTTGGTCGTCCCACATTTTAGTATTCATTTCTATTTTTAGTAAATGTAGGTAGGGCTTACTCTAATTTAATTATTTTAACATTCACATAAAAGATGAGATCTTTATTCCAATCATAATACACCCAATTATTTTATTAAAATTTGTGCCACTCTTAATTGGATACTAAAAGTTGGGACGAAGAGAGTACCAAGTAAAGGGGTAAAGGGAAAATGACAAAAGGGTAGCCCTCAAAAAAAAAAAAAAAAAAAAATGACAAAAGGGTAGAGGGAAGCTTAAAAATCTTGCGAATATATATATATAGCTGGAAAATGCCCGCAAAAAAGGTGGGCAAACATCGTTCTCTCTCGTACACTAGAAATCCAAATTCCAAATCAAAGAAAGCTACAGCTGCAACTATCAGATCTCCTCACTCCCTCCCTCCCTCTCTCCCACTTCATCAATCAAACTCACTCTCATTCATCACTAACTACTAGTAATTCCATTTCGATTTTATTACTGCCACACTAATTAATTCGATACTCTAGAATGGCCTGCAGAAAGGGGGAGTTAAGGGAGGATGGAAAAATCAGAAATGACGCGGCGGCGGCACTCGGGGATGCCTTGCTGTTTACCACGATGTGCATCATTGGAATGGCCGTTGACGTCCACGCCAAAGATGGTTCTGTCTATTCTGGAATCTTCCACACCGCCTCCGTCGACAAGGACTATGGTTCGTTTCTTATAATGTCGTCAGTTTTTTTCTCGATATGTATTTCATGATTTTTCGAATTCCTTTATAGGGGCGAGGAATTATACTTGTTCTTCTGTTTCTTGATTGATATGTATGGTATGTGATCTTTGATTTTATTTGATCTTACTGGCTCGGTTTCTTGATTGATATGTATGATTTTATTACAATCGGGGGGGGGGGGGGGTGATTTTTAAATTTTACTCGCTATGTGATTTAAGAAATTGCTCAGTTTTTGGTGAGAATATGTTCAGTTTATGCATTATAACTGTCTCCGTCTCTCTTTTCTCTTGTCAATTGATTGAATTATGGTTGTTTTAGCAATTGTGTTGAAGAAAGCAAGGATGATCAAGAAGGGTAGCCTAGACGCCAATGTAGTTAATGGAACACTGATAGAGACGCTTATAGTTCAGTCGGAAGATCTTGTCCAAGTTGTTGCAAAGGCAGGTTGCCGGTGCTTTTCTGTATTCTTAAGTTTTGTATGCTATGGGAAAAACTTATAGTTCTGATAAATATTCTCCTCCTTTCCAGGGAGTTATACTTCCTTCTGATGGAATGACAGGATATGTAGGGGGGGATGACATGGAGGCTGCTAAAGGCTATAATACTGAATGCTCGGAAAGGGATGCAGAAGTGGTAAAAACAAATGAGTCAAAAGGGAACCATGAGTACTCTATTCAATCAAGGTAAATATTTCTAGAACACTTTGCTTAGAGTAATCAGTTAATGGAACTTGGTACAAGAACTTATTTGGTCTGTGTTGCTTGATTAGTATCTATTAGACAGATACCTTCCTAGGTTAGAACCCTAGAGCTGGACCTGCAGTTCCTTAATGGAGATTTAAATGGACTTTGAAATTTTATGTTGAGGATGCAACTTCCATGATTTGAATGCCATATGGTGGTCTTTATAAGAATTGTGTCTCCCTAATGGATGGATAACACAATACACATTTTATATTTATTATCTTTTTGGAGGTAGGAGGTGTTGGATGGTATTGCAATTTTGTTGATTTCAGAGAGTTTGGATATATTTTGAAACCCATAATTGTTTCTGTAGTATGGTACATTTATTAAATTATTATCTACTTACAGGTTGTCAGTTGAAAGAGAGAATGATTCTTCCTATAATTCTACTATGAGGACAGCAAACCCCTTGGGCAGTCACCTAGAAGACTACAGAGAGGGATCAAATGCAAGGAATGTTGAAAAGGTGAACTTTTAAAAGACAGCTTATAGACTGATAATAAATAATGAAGCTAATAATGTGAATGGCTTGAAAAGTATCCTCATGCTAATGCTACGCTACCCATTGCTTGTTCTTCCCCTCCCTCCGTTGGATTGTGAGGTCATTTTCTTCATTTCTTTTTCCACTATTTTTGCAGATTCAGACAGAAGAAGCTGACAATGTTTTTGATGATGGAAGGTAGAAATTTCTGCTTAATTGTGTTCTGTTGGCACCTACAATTTCTTTTGCATAATCTTTATATTTGCTATGTTAAATATATATTTTTGATATGCCTTGACATGCTACCCCTTTGATGATATCACTAAATGTGGTAGCATCTTGACACTCCTAGTTCCAAGTTTAGGATTAAGTAGATACTGACATGTATATAAAGAGCGAACTTAGCCCTTAGATATTTGTCTTGAACTTTCATTATTCCTGCACCCTTCCCTGTACTATTTTCCTTATTTTCTCTTCAATTATGTAGTTTCTACTCATTTCTTCTTTCCTTTTCCAATTTGTAATTTTTTCTTATTTGGTTTATTTTCTTTGCCCAAAAATTTTCTATATGCCATTTTCAATCATCTTGTGGTTAATGTTGGCAGGCATGTTGGGAATGGTTTGCAAGAAACACAGAGAGATTTCCGGAATCCCCTTAAGTTTCAAGACAAGAGAACTGTATGCTCATATAGATTATCAGCATATAACTTTCCCTTCTAAATTATTTCTTAAATAATCTTACTTTTGGTTTGGCAGAGTGGTGAAGCTCAAGACTCAAGTCTAAGCAGTGAGTTTCCTTCTTGCTCCCTCTTGAATTAGATTGATAAATAACACCTCTACAGAACAGACAGCTCCAATAACAAAGAGGACATTAAAATGTTTTTAGATGTATAACATGTGCTTCTATATGTTTCAGTGCAATCTTTTCATTTCTACTATTTAACTATGTGAGGATGTGTTTGTTTACACATTTTTCCCTTACACAAAAATAACTATTTATTCTCATTATTAGCCTTTCTCAATTGAGCTTATAAATTATTATAGGTCTTCCAACTTATGATCCTCCTCTATTGATATCAAGGAAGAACTCAGATTCCCCTCTAAGTGCTTCTCATGTATCCCTCCTTCCAGAATGTTGTTAGCCTGCCTATACATAGTTCCCATTAACTAGTAAATTGAGTAAGTATCATTAAATCTAGGGTAGAATACACTTCAAATCTTAAACTATTTCCACTTTAACAAAAATGTCCCCAACTATAAAAAATTACGATTAGATACATGAATTATATGATAGCTAACAAAAATGTCCAGGAGTTCAATTTCCGGCAATGGAGATGTGATGTGTCTCACTGGATGTGAGTGATATTTTTGTAAAGATTGACTGAATGAAACGACATCCCTTCGATACATAAAATAAAATAAAAATTAAAAACTCCATGTCTGACTCATCCGCCTCCACCTCCTCCACATCATCAGAAGCTATGCCCTCAAAATCCAGCAGCCATATCAATTTTAACTGCAGCACGACTTCAACGCGCAACGAAGCTTGTGAGCCACCTCTGCCATGCTGCGGCAGTGTGGTTGAACACGCGCCCTCCTTTTCCATGTCAAAACACATCAACTAACCTCAATTAGTTAAGTACAATAATATAAAATTTCAGATAAGCTCTTGAAAAGACCACAAACCTATGCCTTGGGACCATAAAAAATAACATATGGTCGACCAGATGAAAGTACTAGAATCTCCAGCACCTAATTCACACTCACTCACGATCATGAACTTATTGACCCTGCCGGGTAGGCTGCACCTTGGATGCTAAATTCCAGCCCAAATTCCTGGGTTAAAACTTAAACGAACTGAGCAACAAGGGTGGAGAACAGCAGACCACGATGACTCAAATGAAACGAGTTGAAACGGCAGATACTTGCGCTCTCAACATCTATCGTTTCTCGTTCTTATTCTGACTGTTTTCAACGATGACAGTGGATTGGGATTGCAGTTGTTGGCATAAATTAATTGTTCTTTACGTTTTAGATTACGATGCTATTGATGACTGAATTCAAAGTTTTACCTAGAAGAAAAAGATTGAATTCGAAGTTTAGGGCTAGGGCAAAAATCAGGTCAGAGTTGATTTCTCCAAATTGGACTTCATAGGGATGACGATGTTTACTATATTATGTGGGGTTTTTTTTTTCATCTATGTCATTTTGTGTACAGACATCTAAAAATTGTGTCAATAGTAATGTTGACATCCGGCGAGACACATCACTTCTCCATCACCGGAAATTGAACTCCAAGCTATTTCTGTTAGTTTTTTTATAGTTCCTGCAATTAATTGTAATTATCAATAGTTCAAGACATTTGTATTAAAATGAAAATAGTTTAGAAATAAAAAATGCAATCTAACCTCTAATTTACCTTTCATGTGACAATTTTTGAGGTAGCAATGGTGGTTAAAATTAGACAGCATGATTTAAGAAGCCTACTTCTTTTGCTAACGAAGGTACAAAATCTTAGAAAATAAATTTATGGAAATGCTATAACCAAAACATCGTATAATTCAAAGCCACATTGTGTCTCCATTTGAATCAGCTAAACACAATTCAACTTGAGTTCTTATAGTGCTTATATGTGCAAGATTAAACCTGACGAAACAAAGTGTATATATTTTCACACCTGGAAATTTGGGAAATGAAAACATGGAATGTACCATCGGAAATCGAACTAGCTCATTCATAATTTTTATTCTTTTTCAGTAAGAACATCACTTCACGATTAGCAAAAAGAACTCCTGTTGCTACAGTGCTACTAAAGTTAACTATCCAGCTCATACAGAAATGGCCTTTATATTTGATAAGATTCTGTTTAAGGAGATTGTAAATCTGTTTTGTTTTCTATGAAGTCACCAGTTATGAAGCTCAATCAACTTCTGCTGTACATGTTCAAGAGGATTTCGTGCGCCTAGAACTGCAAGAAGTATCTTCTGGTCGTTCTAGCACACTTGAGGATCAGAATCAAGAGAAGGCTACCACGAATGTGACTGCATCAACAGTACCTTTCCTACCAAATAATTATGTTACTTCAACTCACATTATCAATGTGAAATCAGAGTCATGCCTCAGTGCATCATCGAATCCCTTCATGTTGGTCCCTCCAAAAGGTTCAAGTGTCAAGGGAACTGCTAAGGTACTCTGGATGTCCATGTATGACTACATTCAAAATTTGGAGTTTGGTTCCTTCTAAGAATAATTACTCTAATCTGGATTGATTATGTCGATATTTGGCAAGTGGATAGGTGTGCGGGACAACTGTTACCATGTTCTGGATGCATTTTTGAATAGTCATATTGTTCACAAGCTCTATTGTTACAGTTTTTTTATTTTTATTTTTCCTTCTCAGGAATCTAAGCTCAATCCTGGAGCTAAAATGTTCTGTCCATCGGTGGTGCAACATAGAACAGTGACTCCTCCTGCAGTTCCTAATGGAGCAACTGATTTTTACATGACAAGAAGCTACACAATGGCACCAATGGCAAGTGCACGAGAAGAAGTTGATGGACATTCTTTTTCTCATTCCTCTGTGCCTGTCAAGTTTGTACCATATAATAATGTTACCTATGGGCATGGTGGCAATGATGCACCATATGTGCAACCTGTAAGTGTTATGTTCCATTTGTTTCTGTGCCTATATTATACCAACTCAGATCCTTCAATAGTGTGAAGTATAAAATAGATGCTATTTTCAGTCACATACCTCCCGAAGGAGCTCCTGTACTGTTTAAACTCATTTCCTGCTGTAGGCTTGCTATCATTAGCACTCAGTAAGTGTCTGTGAATAGATTGATAAAGGACGGTTGGGCAGCTCCTTTAAATTTAAGAACTCTTATGTGTTCTGTCCACTGAAGCTATATTTTCTCTTGTACTTTTAGCTTGCCATCTTTACTAGCATTATTGTATGTGCAGGTTATTGGACAAGTGGTGAACAGGACACAACCTGTTAGATTTACTGGCCAGTATCAGAGTTTACAAGCAAGCTATGCTTATGTCCATCCAAACTCACAAAATGTATACCAATGGTTAATTAAGAGTCATCCTGTGAAATACCATCATATTAGTACAGAACTTATTTTGCAAGAGTCATCTAATCCTTTTAATCAATTAACATTCTCAGGTTATGCTTGGAAGAGGGCCTCTTGCTTGTATGCATCCTGTTTCTAGTGTAAGATGTGGATATCTACTTTTTCATTCTTAATTATTAATGTTTTGATTTATTTATTTTTGCTTTAATGCTCGTGGCCTTTTGCCCATCAAGGAAAACTGTAGAATGACAATGCATAAATAGTTTAAAAAGGCATTTTTTAGGTGCGCCTTGGGTGCGAAATTGCATCTGAGGCAGCACCTCACCTGATGTGAACCGGGGGCATGCCTTGGCCCAGTTGCACACTGAGGCCATAGCCTCACATTTAGGGTTTGAAGTTCTCTCTGTTTTTTTTTTTTTTTTTTTTTTTTCAGTTTTTTTTCCAGTTTTTTGGGCTTCTTGAGGCTCGGAAATGAATGGGCTTTCATGTTTAAGCCACAATTGTAAAAACAGCCCTAATTAGGAAGACTAAAGGAAAACAAGAGTCTGATAATTTAAACCCAAAGAAGCCCTACGTTCTGATTCTTCTGAAGACTTCCCGCTCCTCTCACCTTCGCGCACTCTCTCTTGCCCTCTCTTGCCGATTTTCCTCTACCTAACCCGAAACCCTGATTGTTAGACTTCAATTTGGGATTTAGTGACTTATAACTACTATTTTCAGTCACATTACACACCACCCGAAAGAGTTCTACTGAGTTGCCATTAGTTTCTCACTCTCTCAATCACCTTCAGTCTATCATTGTTTGTGGAATAATGTATTTTGTTAGTGCATTGGAATTATTTTGGTGAATGAAAATGTGTTTAGATGTTTTCGATGGAAGTAGTGATATACTTAAGGGTAAACACTTTTAACTTTAGATGTATTGTCAATCTTACTACTTTCTTATGAGTAATGGAAATTACTTTTAACTGCAGATATCTTGTCACTGCTGTTCTATTAAGTGAAAACTTGATATATTTAGTAATTATGGTTTGATCTCTTTCGAAAGAAAATGAGTTAAGGAAATGAAACCAAATGTAATGTTAACCTTTTTGGGTTATGTTTCTCAAGTTTTTGGGACTTGTCATCTTTGGATTCTGTTTCTTAGTTCCTTTTATTTATTCTGTTAGACTGTCAGGGGAGCAAGAGCAGTAGTGGATTATAATGGCTAAGAGGAGATCCTGCTTTCTTTGTTTTATTTTTTGTATTATTTAATTGGGTCTGTTATTTATTCTTATTACTTCTTGTCAGGTAGTTTGGGCTAAAGGCCTGTACATGTGCATGGACTTTTAGGGTTAGGGTTTCCTTTTTTTTCTATATAATATAATAACAGTATCACACTATCACAGTTGGAGTCGATCATCTTGATCATAGTATTGTTTTAGGGACAACTATAGCTGTAGGCCTCACTGAGGAGTTTCTAGAGGGTGGTTTTCGACTTGGAGACCTCTCTGTGACCTCCCTCACCAACGCTGTTGACTCCAAATGCTCCGCCATCGAAACCCAGCTTGTGGCTGTATTAGTCGCTGTCTCCACCACTGAGAAGCAGCTGATCATTCCCGACAACCCCAAACTTGAAATCGTCGTCGCGGACGAGTCTCACCCTAAGTTCCAACGAGAACACTATTCCACTTCAGAAATTGGACCTCGTCCCTTGGGCTGGATCGCTCGCGCCAAACATTATTTTCTTGTTCATCACATTCCTACTGCAAAAAAAGTTACAGCTCGCCATTATCGCTATGTCTGGCACAACCATGTCTTGGTTGCAAATACTCCTATGTCACAACCCCAATCTGGCATGGCCGCAATTCACCATAAAATTATTGGCGCATTTTGGAGAAGCCTCTACGCTCAACACCTATGCGGCCTTGTTTCCATTCCATGAGACGGGATCGTTGGAGGATCATACCGCCGCCTTTGAAGGCCTCATGGCCGAGTTACCTGTCCTCTCTGACGACCAAATGCTTGGATACTTTCTGGATGGCCTGAAGCGTTCAATACGCGAGTGGATACAGGACAATGCCCTCTCTGATTATCCCTCAACAGTACGAGCACTGCAGGCTGCGATCAACCTTCCACTCCAGCTGTGTTTTCAAACCGTTTTACACCTCTTCCGGTGCAGACGACACACCCTGTCTATCCTCCCCTCTCTTCCAATTCAACCACTCATGCAACCTTACCGAATTTTTGCAAGAAAAACAGTTCGCCAATGGCCTCAGTCCGAGATTCAGTCACATCTCGCTGCTGGCACCTGCTTCCATTGCGGTCCGACTTTCGGACCCCTTCACCGCTGCCAGCCTAAGACGTTGAATGTCCTCGTGTGATGATTTGGGGGAGCCTGCGACCGAGGCCGCGCCACCTGACCATGATCAGTCACGTGGTGACACAAGTAGTGCGACTGTTGAGGAACCTGTTTGTGGATCAGGTGTTCGTCAGCTGGGTGGGTTTCGACAGGAGAACAAGCAGCTTGGATGGCTGTGACGGACGCCCGGGGTCAATATCCTCACTTCAGCCTTGAGGACAAGGCTGCTTTGCCGGGGGAGGCTATTGTTAGACCGTGGCACATATACAGGGGAGCAGGAGCAGTAGCGGATTATAGTGTCTGAGTGATGATCCTGCCTTTTGTTTTATTTTTCGTATTGTTTAATTGAGTCAGTTATGTATTCTTATTAGTTCTTGTCAGGTAGTTTGGGCTAAAAGCGTTTTTAGGGTAAGGGTTTCCTTTTTTCCGATATAATAGCAGTATCATAGTTGGAGTCGATCATCTTGATCATAGTATTGCTTTAGGGACAAGCTATAGCTGTAGGCTCTGTGAGGAATTTCTGTTGTTTATTAATATATCCATTCAGTTCTCGTTTTCATTCTTTTCTTTCACTTTCTTGGGGGCAGTTTTGTTTCTGAAAAATGCTATACAGTAGCCAATGTGAATTTTACTGATACTTCTTCACTGCTGTGAAAATGCACAGGATATTGTACAGAGTGCATCTGGGTTCTCTCCAGCAGCTATGCGGCCTGTATCAACCCTGCCTCAATTGCATCCTCCTAAGCATCAAGGTATGCATGTGGCTGTAAGCTAGAAGTTATAAGCTGAATATTAGAAGGCATACATAATTCAAAATGAAAAGGTTGAATTCAAATGGTTTCTTGCACACGATAATCAATGAAATAGAAGATATCATTATGCCGGTTAAGCTACTTGATATGCACCAGCAGAGCCTGCTGGTGTTCATGTGTTAATACTCCCTCCGTCCGCCACTTTGGCTGGACACGGGCTTTAATGAAAAAGTTAGTGGATGTATTGATAGATAAAGGGTCCCACCATATATAAAATGAGTGGTTGAGGTTTAATTAAGTGTGGGCCAGGGTTGGTTTCTTTGTAAATAAGATAAATGTAGATAGTGGGGCATGTACTAAACAAGAGAGTGCTATACTTTTGACAGACGCCAAAAATGGCAAAAGTGTTATACTTTATGGTGTATAGAGGAAGTCCGAAGTAGTACTAATATTTTGACCTCTAGGATCATCCCGTAGGCTCATGAAAAAATGTATTATGCTGGCTAATGTACATAATGACAAAACATGTGGATGAGCCTGGGCAATTGATCTGGTCTATTGACTTAGAGGGTGTTTGGCTAAGCTTATTTTAAAGAGCTTATAAGCTCTTGGAGCTTATAAGATGTTTCAAGAGCTTATAAGATGTAGTATTCTAAGAGCTTATAAGTTGTCAAAGTGTTTGGACAATTGAGCTTATAAGCTAGAGAGAGAATTTTTTTCTAGACAGAGAAAATATTTTTTTAGAGAGAAAAAATCGAAGAGAAATGAACTTGAATGATATATGATGAAAATAATAAATTATAGTTGAAAAATATTTGTAAAATAATTACTCCCTCCGTCCGCCAAAAGTATTCCACTTTGACCGGGCACGGAGTTTAATAAAATGTGTGATGATGTTGATGTAGTGGAGAAAGGGTCCCACCACTTTATGAGATGTGTGGTTGTGATTGAATTTGGGGTGAGTTTTTTGTAAATAAAGAGTGTTTGTAAGGATAAAATATAAAGGTGGATGGTGGGACCATGGCTTAAAAAGGAAAGTGGAATACTTTTTGCGGACGCTAAATATAGTAATTGTGGAATACTTTTGGCGGACGGAGGGAGTATTACATATGAGATTATACAAAAATATGTTGGGGTAGAGGAACTTATTTTTTGGGAGCTTATAAGCTCTTGGAGCTTAAATTTGGAGCTTATAACTGTTTAGGAGCTTATTTTGCCAAACACTTTGAAGGAGCTTATAAGCTCCTGAACAGCTTATAAGCTGTTTTGAGAAGCTTATAAGCTCAGCCAAACACCCTCTTAGTACTTTCACAGGATATTGTTACAAGAAATGTAAGGAGTAAAAATTATAAAGACATCTATTCCTGCCAGCGTATGGTTGCTCTACCTACTTAAATGTACATACACATGTAGTGTGATTGTATATGGTTGCTAATCCAAGTAGGCTGATTAGCTTTTGTATTTCAGCTCAATTCTTTATGACAGTTTGGGTTAGTAAAAATTTCCAACGGCGTCCTGTTGAAACACAAATGACATGAGTGCCTTACTTGTTACATATTATTGTATTTTAACTTGGGGATAGAACTAGCATTGCATCCCTTTGTGTTTAGTATATGGGGATGCTTAACCACAGAGGTTGTCTTCATAGGAAATCCTTCAGCTCAGGCAATGCAGCTATGCATGAGTCCCCCAATCATGGCGAATGTACCTCAGCCTTTTATTGTCCCAAGTTCAATTCCAATTTCACAGCCTCACTTTCCCGTATTGCGGCCAATTGCAGTTCCAGGGGCCAATGGTTTCTTGAGCACCAAGTTTGCTTGAATTACACACATGCAATCATTCTTCTCATGAAATTTTGACATATAGTTTGTTCCTTTTCAAGTTCATACAAATTCACCTTTTTTTTATCAGTATATAAATACATTATTTTGAGAAATTAGAGGCATTTGAATATTGTAATATGAAAATTTTGTCAAATAATTGTTGGTGATTCTGTTTCGGAGGTGGTGATTGTTCCTACTGTAATGTGCTTCGGAACTTTAGCCGTGATTTCCTCCATTGCATATTGACCCTCTATTGTATGTCCAACTATAATTTGATTCAATGATTTTTGAGTTGTAATTTGATTCAATGATTTATATGTTGAAGGTCCTAAAGTCATCATTTTTTTTGTTCATGGGACCAAAACTATTTCCAGCAGTTGATCTGGGCTGCCAATGCATTCAAATGCGTTGTTGAAATTTTATTGCTTTTAATCTATCCGTTTCCCGCGTGTTTCCTTATCTGCGAAAAGAAGAAAACGAATCTCACAGTTAATATCTTATGTAGTTAGTTTGAGAATCTATTGCAAAAACTGTTCAATCTAAGGGTGGATGCGATGTCAACTTTTTTGAGGTGGCAACAAAATATGCAAGCTGTTTGCGTCCCTGTAGAGCTGGCAAAATTGGCCCAGTCCACTAGGCTGGTCTAATTTGCTCGGAGTTAGGATTGGGTTGGGCTTGATAAAATAGTGGCCCAAAAAAAAAGTCGCACCTAAAAAGCTGGTCTAATTTCATTTTACCATTTTAGTTTGCATCATCTCTTTTTTTGAGTAGAATTACTCTGCATAATTCCATAAAAGATGAGATCTTTATTTCACTTTTATACTCTCATAAAAGTGAGACTATTATTTCACTCACAACATATTGGACTATTTTATTAAAATTTGTGTCATTCTCAAAAGGATATGAAATTGGAGCATGAAAGGAGTAATTATTAGAGCATCTCCAATGCATTAGTGCTTAGAGGGGGTCTTAGATGGTGGTCCTCACCTAAGACACACCGTTCTCCAATGCATTGGGTCTTAGAGGGTGTCTTAAATCCTCATTTCCACAAAATTCACATTTCTACACTTTTATTTTTAAATTCTAAATTTCATTAAAATTAAAATTCTACATTACAATAAATAAAATAAAATTAAAGACATAATTAAAATACGATAATAAAATAAAAATTACAATAATTTCCTAGGGCTCAATCGGACCAAAACGAGATCAAATGTGCTCCTTCAAGTCCAAAGTGAGGCGAGCATGCATCTCCGCGTCTCACATGGATGCTTGTCGTGCCACAAATGCACGGAAATTCAGCGGAACACCGGCACGAGGACAAGATGTGGCGGTGCTACTCGAAGCTTCGTCGGCGACCTCTTCTTCCCATTGCGTTGTGTGCTCGCCTTCATCTTCGATGATCATGTTGTGCAAAATGATGCACGTGAACATGATGTCGCTCATCTTCTCCTTGCTCCAAAAACGTGATGGTTCTTTGGCAATTGCCCAACGAGCTTGAAGCACGCCGAAAGCTCGTTCGATATCCTTGCGAGCTGCTTCCTGCATCACTTTGAACCTCTTCCCCTTCGCGTCCGTTGGATGTGTAGGACTCTTCACGAAAATAGGCCAATTGGGGTAGATGTCGTCAGTCAAGTAGTACCCACTTATGTAGTAGGAGTTGTTGACTTGATATGTGATCGGCACCCCCATTCCTTATAGGCAATCGTTGAACAACGTCGAAGTACACGTTGATGTCGTTGTTCGAACCAGGAGTCCCAAAAAAGGCATGCCAGATCCATAGATCTTGAGATGCGACGGCTTCGAGGATTATGGTCGGTTCCCCCTGATCGCCGCGAGTGTATGTGCCTTGCCATACCGCGAGTGTTCTGCTCTGTAGGGTCAGAGCTGGCATTCTCCTTCGTAGGTGTTTTCTGCTCTGCCGCGTCCGTGTTCTGCTCTGAAGAATCAGAGTTCACTGGCAGTTCTGCTCTGGAAGGATCAGAGTCAGAGTATTCTTTGTCAGTTCTGGCAGAGTCAGACTCAGAGTCGTCTGCTCTGTCTTCTGCAAACACTCCTTCGCAGTTGTTCTTTCTGAAAATCCCGTCGTACGTGCTATGCAACGGAGACACAAGTTTGCCTTTAAGACTACGACGTCCCTGCATACACAACACTACACAAACGGATCAAACGCACCGGCGGGAAGAACAAGAAAAATGAAAAACGAAATAAAACAAATAAAAACGACACAACTAAAACGCCTAAAACCTTCCCCGGCAACGGCGCCAAAATTTGACTCAACCTAGAACACCTCTAGTTTGACTTGCAATAGAACAAGGACATCCTAGTGATGGTAAGTTGACCCAGTGTCATCTCTCAAGGAAGAGTTTTAAGGGCTTCTAATTGTATCGTAAGAAAAGCAATAAAAAGAAGATTGAAAACTAAGAACTAAAATTTAAACTTAAAGGTGGAATTAAACTAAAACTTGAATGTAAACTTAATCTAGGCAAATGCTATTAAAACCCTAGGCAAGAATTTAAACAACTTAAATTAAACCTACTTATAAAATTAAATACTTGTAACTTAAAGAACTTTTAATCTAGATGTGAAACTAAAGTGCATAATTTAAATGGCATAATTAAAAAGAAAGCATAAACACAAAGGCAAAACATGATTAAACAAAATAAATTGAATTGAATTACGAAGTACCGTAAACGTCTTGAACGAGTAATTGTGTCACTCAATCACAAGCCAAGAATAAAAACTAAATAAAACCTAACTAAGAACAATGAAAATTCGAACACTAGAAAAATCACTAAGAAAGCAAGTAAATCCTAAGTTTCGGCTGCCAAGGGAAAAGCAATTCTCAAAGGTGACAAAACTAGGGCAAAGATTATTTTACAATGAAAATTAAACCCTATTTATAGACCTCAAATTTCTCTAGATCACCATGAAAGTTGCCATGCAAAATAGAACTCTAAAGGCAATAAAATCGTGTGGAATAAGGCAACTTCCAACTGGCAGCGCACTCTACAAAACACCTCCACTCTGGCAGAAATCACAGCTCTGCAACGTACGTGAATTCTGGAAACTCGGCCTTGCAAAGGCGTGGCAAAGTGCAGAGCTGAAATTCAACTCTGGCATAGCGAGCTCTGAAAAGTGCAGAGCTGAAAAGTCAGCTCTGGAAGGTTGACTCTGGAAAGTGAAGAGCTGAAAATTTCCGGGTTTAGCTCTGCTCTTCCGGGTTTACTCTGCCGCGTATTTTAGCTCTGCTCTGTAACGCTTGTTCTGCTCTGGAGATATCGGCTCTGGAAATTTCGGCTCTGCTCTGCTACAGAGCTATCTTCGCAGCTCTGCTCTGTCGAGCGTCTCCGCTCTGCTCTGCAGCGCGGACCTTCACACTCTGGCACGGGCCTTCAGCTCTGCAGCGGGCTTTCAGCTCTGCAGTCCAGAGTATGCACATAAACACGATTCTTAGCCCAAAATCTCCAAAATTTGCACTCTTCCCTCTATAAAACCTAAATCTCCTGCAAAGCATAAAACAACACATAAAACGCACCAATTTCCAGAAGATTATCTTAAAACATGCACATGCAAACCCCAAAATTTAGAACAATTAAGCATAAATCAGCAATTAATCAGTTTCAGTTAACAAAGAGTTTGTGCGCAGATAAAAAAGTAAGTAACTGAAAGCGATAAACAACAAAAGAATTTATACGTGGTTCGGAATCAATTCCTACGTCCACGGTCAGTTGATCACACTGACAAACACTCTGGGCTTGTGCTTACGGGTGCACAGAAAATCTTACAACTGAAAATCAAATTTTCAGTACGAACACACTGGGTTGGATTTCTCAAATACTCTTAGCAGACTAAGACACCAAAATGCCTTTGCTAGCGCCGGCTAAGATCTCTTGGAGTCAGAACACTGGTCTGAACTCCTCTCGGCTCAAACTCTCTTTTCGGTTAGTTGAAAGGAGGTTCGAAAACTACCAACTAGATCACAGAGAACAGACTCTCTGTAATCGATAACTTAGGCTTTGGATAAACAAGTATTTGTCTAAGGTTCTAAGAGAATGTATGTAATCAGCTATAGACTGATTTTGGTTTTAGGATTCTCTTCTTCGATTCAAACTTTGGAAGGCTTTGATTGGCTGAGTTGCGATTTCGGCAGCGTTTCAGCTTGTGTATTTAAATCGGTGAAGATTGAAGTGATCCTCGAGCTCTATTTATAGAAGAGGTCTTGAATAGATCCGTTGGCAGAGATGGTCTTCAAGAATTCCTCCGTTGGAGAGTAATTCGAATTTGGCTGGGGCTTCAATCTTCAAGGTTCCTTGCTTGGTGTGAAACGGCTACTCAGGTACAGGAGGTAAGGCGCCTCTGAAAAGTAATCACCAAAAAGGAATGCTCTGCAGAGAAAGGACGATCCTCTGTATCTCTGCATTTAATGCGGCTGTACTTTGACGTGGGTGGCTTTCCTTTAATCTTCTAGAGTATTAGTCCGAGGAAGAATGTTAACTGATACTTGACTTTAGTATCAGTCCGCATTAATGAATCAGTCATATATAATTGATTCTTCAGTTGAGAAACTCGTTTAGTCAAATATCAATATTTGACTCTGCCTTTAATCGCGAACATCAGTCGAGTTCTTCAGTCTTCAGTCTTTAGTTCTTCGTTCTTCATTCTTCATTCCTCCGGTCTTCAATCTTCAGTCTTCAGAACACTAAACAAACTAGAAGGTGAACTCCAACACTTAAGTTCGAAAGGTTCTAGTCTATTACAAAGAAAACCTAAGGATTTTTGTATCATCAAAACAAGGGCTGAGATATTTCATTAAGTTCCCAACAAGTTGGTATTTCCAATGTTAGTCGAGAAGTAAAAGGTGAAGAGTGGTTGAAACCTACTTTGAGGTATCTAAATTTTGGTATACATATTTTAAAATATTTTTAAAATTGGAAAATAATATTCTTCTGAAAATAATATTATCAATCATGTTGTATTTAATATTATATTTAAATTGTTTAATCATTTGACAAATGTACATTTTGGTTTCAAAAATACATAATATTACATAAACTCCCTTCGTCCCCCACAAATATGCATAGTTGATTATAACACGAATTTCAATAAAAAGTTGTTTGAAATATTGATAGTGAAGAAATGATCCCACATTGAGGTTATTGTTAAGTAGATTGCGGGTAAATAAAGTAAATTATAATGGTAAAATTGAAAATTATGTGTGGGGTAGTGTCCAAAAATAGAGTGTGCATAAATTTGGGAGTCATACGAAGTAATTATTGTTGGGAACCTTGTGGAATATCCTAACCCTTGTTTTGATGATACCAAAAATCATAGGACTTATTTGTAATAGACTAGAATCGTTTTGAACTCAAGTGTTAGAGTTCGTTTCTAGTTTAGTTGCGGTGTCGAAGACTGAAGACTGAAGAATGAAGACTGAAGACTGAAGACTGGAGTTACCAACTGAAGTATCAGTTGAAGACTGATTATTTAATGCGCGCAATGGACTGATACTAAAGTCAAGTATCAGTTGAACATTTCTCCTAGGACTAATCTTCCAACGTTCAGAGGAAGCCACGTACGCACAAGTACAGCCGCATTACATGCAGAGATATCACAATATCTTATATCTGCAGAGGTCATTCCTATCTGGTGGTTACTTTTCAGAGATGTCACTTCTCCTGTCCATCAAAGAGAGCCGTTTCCACACAGACAAGGAACCTCGAAGATTGAAGCCTCAGCCCAAATTCGAATTGCTCTCCAACGGAAGAAATCTTGAGGACGATTTACGCCAACGGATCTATTCAAGAGTTCTCCTACAAATAGCGCTCGAGGATCACTTCAATCTTCACCGATTCAACGACATAAGCTGAAGCTCTGCCGAAATTGCTACTCAGCCTAAAGCTTAACCGCCCAAAGCTTGAATCGAAGAAGAGAATTCCAAAGCCAAAATCAGTCTCTACTGATTACATACATTCTCTTAGACCCTAGACATATATCTGTTTACCCAGAAGCCAAAGGTCAAACTTGCTTCAAAGAACTTGTTCTTTGTAAGTAAAGTTGGCACTCGTTTAAACCTCTCCTCCATAAGAGTGTTTGAGTGATTCGGAGTTCAGGAAGGTACTCTGAACTCTGAGTGGGAAGTCTGAGCACGAGGTGTGCTTAGCAGGGAAATCCTACGCGAGGTGTGTGGGTGCTGAAGAGAGTTTATCTTCAGTTTACGGTTGTGTGCACCAGGCAAGCACACGGGTACGGTTTGCAGTGCACCAGGCAAGCACTTGCGGAGTGGATTGTTGGTCTGATCAACCAGCCGTGGATGTAGGAAAGGGTTTTTCCGAACCACGTAAAAGTCTCTGTGTTATTTACAGCTTTCAGTTTTACATTCAATACTTGTGCGATTTCAATTGATAAAACTGAACACTGACTAACAACAAAGAGAAACCTTAATCCAACTATCTGCTCCACCGAGGCTATTCGAAACTAAGTTTAATTTCCGCTGCGTATGATATCAATCTGACTGAACTATCCTCTGATAGTAAGGAAGAGTGATATCATCTCTATCTTTGCAAACACGACTGAAGCCCTTACGTGGATCAGTTAAGTTCCAGTGACTTAACTGATAACTCTTTACTGAAGAGCTTTCAGTATCAGTCGTCAACCCTGTTGGTCAAAACTAATTTCGGTAAAACAGGTGTCTTGTTTGCATGTAAAGTTTCGCTTTAATCTCTGACTGAGATCCCTCTGATTGAGGTCGGTAGATTGTTGAAAAAATAGCCTATAGGTGTATTCCTCCCCCATACACCTATTCGAGACCTCCCGGACCTAACAATTGGTATCAGAGCAGGTTGTTCGCAAGAACTATCTGTATCTGACTAGGTTCTACTTGAACTAGATCCTGTTGGGGGAAATTGTTGTTTTTGATCAAAAATCTCTTCTCGAGATTACCCTTAAGTCTGCTTGGTTTGTGTCCCTTTCCTGTTTCCGGTGTGCTTCTACCTGCATTCTCTAACCATGTACAGGAACAAGAAGGATTCCTCCAGCGATTACGCTCATACATATTTTCGAGGAATCAGCGGATTTGAGTTGGGATCATTGGACTCCGATGAAGAAGAAAGATTCATCTTTCCAGAAGAGAACATGAGTCCAACTCACTCACAACCCGAAGAATCAAGCAGATATGATCAAATGCGACTAGAGTATCAACACCTAAGATCGAGATTTGAAGATCTTGTTAGGGAGCACAAACAGATCATCAAAGAGATTGATCATGTGCAAGATGCTCGAAGGATCATCATACGCCACTTCGTTTCAGATGAAGACGAAGCAGACAAAAGAGATGTACAGGAGCGCAGACTGATCAACAAACTGAAACTACTTCAGTCTCAGAAACAAGAACTTCTACAACGTCTCAAGGAAACAGAGACATAATTCAAATCGACGTCAGAAGTTTTTGAAAGAGTGATTCGTGAGGAATCTCTACTGCACAGAAGAAAGATGGAACGAGAAAGGAGCATGCAACAACAACCAACGGACTCAAGATCAAAGGAGAATCAGTC
The DNA here is from genome assembly GCF_028751815.1 of Salvia miltiorrhiza. Taxonomy (NCBI): domain Eukaryota; kingdom Viridiplantae; phylum Streptophyta; class Magnoliopsida; order Lamiales; family Lamiaceae; genus Salvia; species Salvia miltiorrhiza. The sequence goes on from NC_080391.1 coordinate 40,029,960, forward strand.
ATAATACTCAGGGGGAACTTACACTTCAAACTAACGGAACTTGTAACTATCTCTGTTTAAGCCTCTCTCAACAATGTCACTTGTATATATGACTGCTTTTCCTTAATAACTTTTGGCTGTATTGTGCTTAATTCTGACGTGTCTAAATGTTTACACTCCTTATTTTGTTTAATCGACACGTGCACATTAGTTTTTAAAACAGTTGTCACACGATCACACGATCCCGCCCTTTTTACTAACAAGCGGAGTGATCCACTTGGCACGACTCCATTTGCACGGATTTCAAACGTTTATTGAAACCGCTTTATGCACGACTTCTCACATCTTCAAAAATGTTTCATCTTCGACTAAAAGATTTACTCAATCTCAGAGAAATCTTTGTGTGCAAAATTTTTGAGTGTGCTTGTTTCTGCAAGACTAACAATAAGAATCCACAGTTCCATCTCTGTGAGAATCAATCTTCAGACTTTTGCAGAAAACTTCTCAAAATCCAAATGGGAAAATCAGCATCACAACAAGTTGTGTGTTACGAATCTGTTGCAACACTGGAGTCACTCCAACAGTTCACTGATTTCAATAAAATCAATGAGATCTTAGAACGACATGGATGGATGAAGTTCATCCAATGCTCACCAAGGTTCCTTCTCGACGAATCGATCATCCGAAAATTCTACGACAACATCAAATCAGATGAATCGACTGGTGAACTCAAAACAGAGATTTCTATTTTCACAAATGAAGGTTTTTCAGAATCAATCAAGATGTCCATCAACATATCTGAAACAGTGAAAGATATGTTCAATCTTCCAACTGAGGGACCAGCTCCATTCTTCACCGACGAAGAAGCCACTGAGCACATGAGGGAAGCACTGACAAGCAATGCACCTGCCGATCGCGTCATCACCAATGTTCTGAGCATTTCAAGAATTCATCCTTATCTCAGACCCATTGCCAAGATGATCAAGAAATGCTGGTTTGGCACCCTTGGATCCCCTGGTCATCTCTCAAGACCACACAAACTTGTGCTAATCGCTGTGATGCAGAAAGGCCCATTCAACTGGGAGAAGGCCTACATTCAGATTCTCGCTGAAGAGAAGAAGGAATCCCACTCCACCAAACATCTGCGTCAAGGAACAAGAGTCTCAGCACTCATTCTTCATAGTGCTAAGGAGACACCTTGCTTCTGGAAGAACACTACTCAAGTGTCTTCCACCATTCATCTGTTTGAAAAACAGAAAAGTTCACTCAGAGGAAATATCAGTATCTCGACTGAAGTTCCTCTCCTCACTTCCGAGCCAAGATACAAGACTCGAGGCTCAACCAAGAGAAAGTTCGACAGCGTGTCGTCTCCAGTCAAGATCTCACTGGACACCCCTCAAAAATCCCACAATGAGGAACATGAAGAAGATGCTCCAAAATCTTCTGAAGAAGTTCCAATGCCGAGCACAGAAACTTCTCAACAACAGGCTCTGTATGTCCCTCCAGCAGATGAAGAAAATCAACCAACAGAGGAGACACGAGCAACCTTTGACAGAGAAACGGAATCTGAAGAACTTCCTCTCAGAGGTTTCTTCCATTACTGTCTTGAAGGGTTCAACAAGAAGGCAAAGTTTGACGAAGTCTTTAATGACACTGCCTCATCCTCAACCTTTGCCAATCAAAAGGCCCTTCTCAAAAGCTTCGTGACACAACTGTCCGAACACTGTGTCACAACCCTTTTTCCTACAGTCTTAGCCTCCCTGAATCCTGAAGAATTCCAAGCTCTTGTCAGCTATTTCTTCTATATCTTCGTCAGAACCCTACCCAAATCCCAATACAAAGAAATTGATGAAGTCCCCACTGATAGTGAGATGGAAGGCTTGGAGAATAGCATCTTTGAGAAGTTCAGAGTCACAAATGTTTGGGATGGCATCCATGACTGGGCACCCAACTTCAGACTGTACCTCACTTCCAGAGGTCTTCTCAAAGAAGATAATGCTGAGAACATGGAAGTCCACCATAAAACTCCACCTCATCAGTCGGCCCCAGCCAAAGCAACTGAAGAAGGGATGCCAGCTGAAGAACAAGAGCCTCCTGAAACTACCACGGATGAGAGAGTCCAGATGTTGGAAGAAAGGATGCTGATTTAAGAAGAAGTTTCATATGAGCTGAGAGTCAAGATTGCAATTCTTGAATCAACTGTCACTCATCTCCAACAGCAACTGGAAATCCAGAACAAATTCAGCGAGGTCCCTGAGTCTGATGACAAGAACAAACGAGAAGAGGACAGAAAAGGAAAAGGGAAGCTGACTGAAGAACCCAAAGGAAGTCCTCCAAGGAAGCCAAGCAAACAACTCCACATCAACTAAGGACTAAGGAAGATCAAGGAATGTCATCTAAACAGAGACTCATTATTTTGATTATGGTGTTCCTAGATTGTATTAGTTCGTTCTTCCTTGTTATGATTCTTTCATACTTCTGTTTGATATTTTGATCTTTAGTAAGCTCAAGCAGATTCTTGTTTATCCTATCTTTGTTCCTTTTGCCTATTTACACTTGATGATTATGGGTTATCTAATTTAGGGGGAACACTGTTTAAGCTTTTTTAGTTCGTGACTATTGTTTGGGAACTTGTTCGTATCTTTTACTTGGACTAAATGAAAATAGGGCCTAGGTGTGATTATGCTTAACTAGTGAAATTGTGTTCTACTTCAGTCTTTCAATTTCCGAAATCTCCTTTTTATGCATATCTTTTCAAATCATTACATGCACTATACGCCGCCTATTTATGGCAAGAGATTATGACAAATATTCTATAATCAGTTCATATCTCATTTTTCTAGGCATTTATCTGATGGGCATTTATTACGGACGTCAAAATTTATTATATTTGATTTGGCGCGCAGATTTCAAACCGCCCACGTCTTTTCAATTGCCCTAGGAAACTGTTATTCTCCCACGATCACACTTCCTCCATTACTGCCATTCCCCATTCTCCATCACTTCTGCACGATCTCTCTAACATTCAAAATCCACAGCACTCTACTGTGAGATCACTCTCTGCAGAAATCTATTCACAGGTTTTCAATTCGAGATGGCTAAAACTAACATGAAGAAGACTGACAACGAGAAGGAAGCTTCAATAAAGAAAGAAGTCAAATATGAACAGACGGTGCATGAGGAATCGTTTGAAAAGAAGCCAGAATTTACGAAGGTCTCAGATATACTTCTCCAGAATGGATGGAATAAGTTTGTCACAAGCGAACCAAAGTACTTACTCGACGATGCTGTCAGAGAATTTTACAAAAATCTCAGATTCAGCAACTCCGAAGATCTAATCTCAAAGGTCAGCATCATCGACGGAGCAGAATGCATTGAGAAGACTCTCAACGTCTCCAAAATTGTTAGGGAATTGTTCAATCTCCCAAACAACGGATTTCTACTCTCTTCATTGACTGATGATGAAGCAAATGAAACTCTCAAGACTGCACTGAAGGATAAATCTGAATCAACGAAAAGTCAGATCACTCTATCTCATCTTCATCCAGAGTTTGCCATGTTGGGCAAAATTATCCAGAAGTGCTGGATTGGTGCTACAGGGACTCCTGATAAAGCTTCTCAACCGCAGAAGAATGTAATGGCTGCTCTTATGAAGAAGGAATGCTTCAACTGGGAAGAAGCTTACCTGAAGCTTCTTTACAACGAAGCCCACAACACACGGCCGGCAACGATGGTCCGACAAGGGAACAGGGTATCCCAGATCATCATCGAGGGGACAAAGAAGCACAAGTATGTGCAATGGCCTGAGATGATCAAATTCACAGATAGCCTACGTCTCTTCAAAATTGCAAGAAGAGATCCCAAACCTTCCTCAAAAGAGAAGGTAATCGACATCTCTTCTCCTCCTTCATCTGATTCTGAAGCCCCTGATTCACCTCCTTCAAATCCTCGCACGAATGTGCCACGACGAGTACGTACAATCCTCCCCAAGAAACCATCTATACCAACTGAGATGCCTTGGAAACTCTCTCCGAGATCCAAAGGCAAAGCAGTTGTAGAAACTGCACCAGAACCAGCCTCCACCTTCATCTTCAAAGGTACACTAGAAGCTGTTGAACTTCAGTCTGAAGCTCAACAAATTGCCACCGATCGCCTCCGACGCATAATTGGTGATGTCGATACGTCTCTAGAAGTCTACCGGGATCTTCATAGACTTCTCACGTATACTCTTCTGAAGACAGCGCCATGTCCAAGAATCAACAGTCTTCACAGCCCTGCAGCTGAAGACTCGTTTGAGATGGAAGCGGCTACCTTGATCAGCCTCTTTCAAATTGAACATGTTTGGGACGTAATTCATGACTTTGACAGTTTTGCCACGAATTACTTGATCTCATCCAAACAATTCAGACGCCTCCAGTCACTAAACGACGATGCCGGGACATCAAAGGTGTTGGACGAGCCTCTCATCATAGAGGAAGTTATTGCAACTCACAGCTCTCCTGTTAATGTCACTCATCAACCAGCGGAAGCTGCTGCTGACCCTGCCATCGATGATCGACCAGTAACTGATTCATTCAATCAACCGGAGCTACCATCCTCTCTTCAGACATCTCATACTGAAGCAGACCAGGCTACCATCACTGTCGTTGATGCTCCTCTGTCAGTAGAAGAAGAGGAATCAGCAGACAATGCTGATCGTTCAAATCCTGAAGAACGAGTTAATGACATCCTCAAGTCTCCTCCGACTTCATCAACACTTTTGAACACTTATGAGCCTATTCCACCTAAAGGCCAGAACATCAACCAGGAGCAAGAATTTCCGCAATCTGTTGAAGAAAGAACATATCGCCCTTCCAGTCACGCCGAGGTATCCACATCCAAGACTGATGAAGAGCATCAACAAGAGCAGAAATATCCTGACGAATCAGATGTTCCAATAGAACACGTCGAGCTTCCTCGAGCAGAAGGACATGTTCTATTTGATTCGGATACAAAAACTGATGCGCGCCTCACCATCTGGAAATATAATCGGCCGCGCAGACATCTATTACGGATCTCTGATGATGAAGAAAGACCAATGGATGTACTGCTGAACCAGCTTGCTGATCAACGGTTTGAAATCGACTCACTTAGGCACGAGCTCGAACGACAAGGAATCTATGGTGAAAAGTTCGTAAAGAAGCTCAAAGAAGTCGAGCAACAGGCAACAGCAGACATGGTCCATCATGCCGGCTTGATAAATGGACTCAAACAGCGGATAAAGGCACAGAAAAATGCACTGATCAATTATAAGCTTGAAATGCTTGATACAAAGATTGGTTTCCCCAAAGTTCAGAAGGAGCACGAGGAACTCTACACTCTCTTTCTCGAATCAGAGATTGAAAGGAAGACACACTATGTCAACCTAACTACAAAGCTCGAGAAAATGGAACTTGAGTTCCTAAAAACGTTCATGCCAAGAACCGAGGTCCAGGAACTCATTGCAACGACAGTACAGCCTATCATGGAACGACTGGCAAAGGTGGAAAGGGAACTCCAACAAACCAAAGAATCTCCTGACACCGCTCTCGTTCAGAAGATGCTCACTGATCTTCAAGAGCTACAAAGCCGACTTCCTCCAGCTGATGCCAAAAAGGGGGAAGAGGATATACTGAGGCGTATGCAAAGAGAAGCGGAAATGCTCCCCTCTGTCTTCAACAGGGTGGAAACAAGGCTGAGGAGATCGCTGCAAGGGTTGCCCCCACTTTCGCCTCAGTTGAAGCCAACAGAAAGAGAGGCAGAGAAAGCTCTTCAAGTGAATCAGAATTGAAGAAGAAGAAAACTGTCGAATTCATCTCAACTCTGAAGGAAAGTCAAAAGCTTGAACTTTATCTCAAGAGTGGACTGATTGTATCTCATCTGGAAAAGTTTGAGCGATCAGATAAATGGATACCGTCAGAGCTGAATGATTGGTGGGAACAACTCAAGGAACGCTACACCAAATGGATGGTGTTTGAAAGTATCTAAGGCGACAAAGAGCGCAGGTATGAAGCCTGGAAGTACTTCCCGATGCATCTCCAAGAACGAGAACCTGTTCGTCAAATGTTGGAAGCTCAGAAGAAAAATGGACAAGGCATACCTGACCCTCAGAAGAAAGTAGTGGCTCCACCAAGGTTCAGGAATGGTGTTGACAGAGAGAAGATCAAGAAAGAAATCAGAACCGTTTGCAGGATTTGGAACTTTCATCCAAACTCCGACAATGGCAGAAAGGTATGGGAAACAGTCTTCAAACTCTACAATCAAGAACCTTGAGTCGGATGGTAGTACTCTGTAATGTTCTTTTTATGCTTTCAAGTTGTAATTTAGACTGATGCTTTATCAGTCTCTCCTTAATGAAAAGAACAACTTCTTTTTGATCTCAACCTGAAGACAATGACTCTTTGTCCAGGCTCTGATTATGGTTTTTCTGTCTTCTTTAAGTTCTGTTTTTAGAACTGTTTTCATTCTTGCTCTAAGTACAAGTTGTTTAGATTCTATTGTTAAGGGGGAACTGTTTTCACCCCTTGTTTAAAACTTGTACTATGAGTTCAGTCTTTTTGTTGTCTAGAACTGCTGTGTGATTTTGGCATCATCAAAAATGGGGAAATTGTTGGGAACCTTGTGGAATATCCTAACCCTTGTTTTGATGATACCAAAAATCATAGGACTTATTTGTAATAGACTAGAATCGTTTTGAACTCAAGTGTTAGAGTTCATTTCTAGTTTAGTTGCGGTGTCGAAGACTGAAGAATGAAGACTGAAGACTGAAGACTGGAGTTACCAACTGAAGTATCAGTTGAAGAATCAGTTGAAGACTGATTATTTAATGCGCGCAATGGACTGATACTAAAGTCAAGTATCAGTTGAACATTCCTCCTAGGACTAATCTTCCAACGTTCAGAGGAAGCCACGTACGCACAAGTACAGCCGCATTAAATGCAGAGATATCACAATATCTTATCTCTGCAGAGGTCATTCCTATCTGGTGGTTACTTTTCAGAGATGTCACTTCTCCTGTCCATCAAAGAGAGCCGTTTCCACACAGACAAGGAACCTCGAAGATTGAAGCCTCAGCCCAAATTCGAATTGCTCTCCAACGGAAGAAATCTTGAGGACGATTTACGCCAACGGATCTATTCAAGAGTTCTCCTACAAATAGCGCTCGAGGATCACTTCAATCTTCACCGATTCAACGACATAAGCTGAAGCTCTGCCGAAATTGCTACTCAGCCTAAAGCTTAACCGCCCAAAGCTTGAATCGAAGAAGAGAATTCCAAAGCCAAAATCAGTCTCTACTGATTACATACATTCTCTTAGACCCTAGGCATATATCTGTTTACCCAGAAGCCAAAGGTCAAACTTGCTTCAAAGAACTTGTTCTTTGTAAGTAAAGTTGGCACTCGTTTAAACCTCTCCTCCATAAGAGTGTTTGAGTGATTCGGAGTTCAGGAAGGTACTCTGAACTCTGAGAGGGAAGTCTGAGCACGAGGTGTGCTTAGCAGGGAAATCCTACGCGAGGTGTGTGGGTGCTGAAGAGAGTTTATCTTCAGTTTACGGTTGTGTGCACCAGGCAAGCACACGGGTACGGTTTGCAGTGCACCAGGCAAGCACTTGCGGAGTGGATTGTTGGTCTGATCAACCAGCCGTGGATGTAGGAAAGGGTTTTTTCGAACCACATAAAAATCTCTGTGTTATTTACAGCTTTTAGTTTTACATTCAATACTTGTGCGATTTCAATTGATAAAATTGAACACTGACTAACAGCAAAGAGAAACCTTAATCCAACTATCTGCTCCACCGAGGCTATTCGAAACTAAGTTTAATTTCCGCTGCGTGTGATATCAATCTGACTGAACTATCCTCTGATAGTAAGGAAGAGTGATATCATCTCTATCTTTGCAAACACGACTGAAGCCTTACGTGGATCAGTTAAGTTCCAGTGACTTAACTGATAACTCTTTACTGAAGAGCTTTCAGTATCAGTCGTCAACCCTGTTGGTCAAAACTAATTTCGGTAAAACATGTGTCTTGTTTGCATGTAAAGTTTCGCTTTAATCTCTGACTGAGATCCCTCTGATTGAGGTCGGTAGATTGTTGAAAAAATAGCCTATAGGTGTATTCCCCCCCCACATACACCTATTCGAGACCTCCCGGACCTAACAATTATTTTCTCATAAAAATCAGGCAAATGCTTCTAGTTCAGATGCAGAAGAAACCAAAGAATTTGCATAATGGATACTTAAAATAGGTGACGGTACTATCGGTGAAAGTTTTGGTGATGGAGAATCTATTGTGGCATTATCACAAGACATTATTATACGACATGGAACAAATCCTATTGCAGCTATAGTGGAAAACACATACCATAACGTAATGAATAATGCATGTAATCCATAAAATTTCAAAGATATAGCTATCTTGACCCCTACCAATGAGATGTAAATGACTATGTTATGTTTCTAATATCTACCAAAGAAAGAGTTTACTTAAGTTCAGACAACATTTACAAAGAAGATGGATAAATGGACCTCGATGAAGAGGTATTCTCGGTTGAATATCTCAAAACGAGAGTTCAAGATTGTCGAGTCATGAAATTAAATTCAAGAGGGATGCATAATCATGCTTCTCAGAAATATTGATTCATCTAATGAGCTTTGCAATGACATTAGGCTAATAGTAACTCAACTTGAAGAACGCGTAATTGAAGGCAAACTCATTTCAGAAAAAAAAAATGCGGGCAATAAGTTTCATATAGTTAGAATGATTATGACTCCATCAGATTTCACTAAATTTTCTATTCGGTTCCAGAGAGGGTAATTCTCTATGAGTGTTCGTTTTGCTATAACAATAACAAGAGGCAGAGAAAATCTCTTTCGAATGCAAGATTATACCTACCGAAACTTGTTTTTAGTCATGGATAATTGTACGTGACAATCTCAAGAGTCACAAGAAAAAAATGTCAAAAAGTTTTAGTATATGATGAAAGTGGTCATATGTTGAAAGTTTTAGTATATGAAAATTGTACGTGACAATCTCAAGTTGTCACAACAACCAATGTGGTGTATGATGAAATTTCCGATAGATTATGAGGTAATTGCAAATTTAATAATTTATTCGGACTTTGAAAATGGAAGTCATTATTGATATATTTTTTAGTAACTGGTTGCAACTACATACATCTAATTTAGAAATTTAAGATAAATATTATAGTTTCTCTTTTAACATTTTGTGGTCAATACTCTACTTACATATATACTCCATTCGTCCTGTAAAAATAGTCCTAGAAGGGGGGTGTCACGAATTTTAATAAAAGTGGTTAAGTATGTTATGAGTGTTTAAAAGGTCCCACCATAAATGGAGTGTTAATAATGATAATTAATTGTATTGTAAGTAGAAAAATGGTCCCACCATGTGGTAGAATATGTAAATAAGTTAATATATGGAGGATAATTTATTGTGGGGTAGTGCCCATAAATGAATTAGGACTAAGTTTTATGAACACTACAAAATGAAAAATATGACCATTTTTAGAGGACGAAGGGAGTATTTCATAAAACATCTAATTCAGGCTAATTTCAAATAAATGTTTCATTCCAAAATAATTTCATTCAGTACTCTATTTTAGTGAGATGAAATTCACGAATCAAAAATTACATTAAATAATTTCATACATTTATGTAATAATAATACAATCCCATCGAATTTCAACTGGCTACTAAGTAGCATAATATACACATTAATACATCGTCCACAAATGTCCTATTAAGTCTTTTGAGTTTTCTGCCACAGCTGTGCGGCTGTGTGCCTCCACTTGTAATTGTTTATCAATCATTAGTTATGATTTTATCAATCAGAATTAGGATTTGATTAGAAGGATGCACTGAACGTTCCTCAATATATATCAATCTCAAACTCGATAATAAATTTAACTGCACCGTCATGGAGGGCAAATCTATTTGTATCTATATCGCAATGAAGGCAAAATCCCCCTAAATCTAGACGAAGGGAACATTAATAGTTCACAATTTGTAAACACACTATTCCATACATGAGGGTACCATAGGTGCTGCTTTGTTGAAACTCAAATATAGCATCCAAAGTTGGAGAGATCACAGAATGAGATGTAAGTTTAGCATTACGCCGTCACAGGATGCTATCTTGGTTCTTATGAACAGAGTTATGGAACTCAACTTGTGTAGCAGAAGTTGGCTGTTTATCAATTTGCACCTGAGTCTCTTTTGAGTTTTCCTGCAAAGCCTAGTATACAAAGTGCCCAATTTAGATGGGTGTGAAAACTCACTATCTGAAACAATAGATAATGAATATTTTCTGTTTTCGTACCTTCAAAAGTTCTGTCATCCTTCCAGTTCCATAGTTGAACAAAGGTTCTGTATGTGAGGACTCAATCAGAAAGGGCTCATTACCACCTGGAGTGTCTTGTTCTGAAACGACAGCTGAGTTTTCTGGTGAAGATTTTAATGATTCCGTAATTTTAGTATCTGAAGTCTGGGAAGGGCTCTTAGCATCAATATCTATCGAGGTGCCTTTATGAAATGAGCCATCGTCACGCTGCTGAATTCCTGGGGCATCTTGGCAGCTGGGATAAGGTTGCATGGGAACAAAAACCTGCCCAACTGGTGGTAACATGGATAAAGGTTCAACCATGTGTACATCAGCATCTCCGTTGTCGTAACTTGCATGAGTTATGGGTTGAGGTGCAACGGGAGCCACAGCACTGACTGAAGGAGCAGCAGGTGCTCTTCCGGGTGGTGCATGTTTGTGTTTTGAAGGCACCACAGCAGCAGATGTTCGCATATCAATTCCCAGGCCAGGAGACTGACTCTGGTTTTCAAAAGTAAAACGAACGTCACTTCTTCTTATCATTTGAGCATGTGGAGCAACATCATTTTCTGCTGTAATTGGAGCACAATGTCCTGGCTTGAAAACAACACCTCTCAGGTTGGTGCTCGAGTTGCCAATTCTAACAGTAAGCAGATAGCCAGAGTCGAATGTGGCTTCAACAAAACCAGTTACTGCCTGGCCCACCATACATTCTGTTTCCCTTGTTCTGTTGGTTCTCTGAGAAAGGTAAGCTATGCCTCCTTCAGAACCAGGCGTATGAGCTGCTCCAGCAGGCTTTACGCTTGGATCTTTACGTGGACGACCACGTCTCCGCTTTGCTGGCTGGATCAACATGCCAGAGCTCTCCCCTTCATCAAGTAGATTCATATTATGACCTTATGGTATCTTTTTACTTCCTAGTTATTGAGTCCTTTGCCCTGCAAGAAAAAAGCCAAGTCTTTAATTGATATGCAATTTTCCAAGATTGTAATACAACTAGATAGTAAATAAATAGTATAGAAATTTTAAATCCCCGCCTGAGAGTGGTTCTAAATAAGAAGGGAGCTAAATACAAAACAAATGAGCCGTGAATACGATGATTTGGCATGTTACACCACACGGGACCCATTTTTGATCTCTTCAACTGATAATTGCATGTATTCTTCCCACAAAGCACAGGAATGAGAGACTAGATCATCTTAGAATTATTTAAGATTTTCATTCAGGTTTGTTTTATGGAATATACAAGATTTAAGTTACTTCTATGTTGACTATAGATGTCTCTTGACATTATCACTTTTTTGTGTGAGAGATGGGTATAAAGTAAACAAAAAATGCATTGAGAAGGATTAGGAGAATAAATATGTCTCCAATACCAGACTGCTGAGATAGAGAATGCCATATTAGCTATAGATACTAACTCATTAGTATATATTTATTCAATACCAGTAAATTCCTTATATATTGACCAAAACTTACTGCACTCCCCAATAATGACAAAGTAATTATGTTTTCCAATACCACAGACTGCTGAGATAGAGAATGCAATATTAGCTGCAGATACTTATTCAAGTCAATAGTATATAGTTTCCAAAACCAGCAAATTCCTTATATATTAACCAAAACTTACTGTTACTGCACCGCCCCAATAATGACAAGTAAATATGTTTTCCAATACCACAGAATGCTGAGATAGAGAATGCTATACTAGCTGCTGATACTTATTAGTATATATTTATTCGAAACCAGAAAATTCCTTATATATTGACCAAAACTTACTGCATTGCCCTAATAATAACTTGCAGCATACTTAAGAGGAAACATAACAAGATGAAAAGTGTTTTGTACTTCACAATAATGGAATCGTTAATTTCCACACCAATATATTCATTTTCCAACAGAATATCATCCACTTTTATAATCAGAAAATTGACATAAAAAATGCTTATTTAGTCTAAAGAATGAAAATGGTTCACAAGAGAAATGTTGAACTCACAATTTCACGCATTTTAATAGCACTACTAAAGATAGGTGTGGGGTAGCATTTTAAATTTTATTAGTGTTAGATAATAGAATAGGCCTCTTCTTTTCTAGTATACATTCTGGATCAAATAAAATTAATAATTTACATGGAACTATCAACTGACATATACATCAGAAACTCAATTAAGAATATTATACCAATTATAGAAAATAAGGTAACTTTTAATCTTCACAAAGATGTTAAGAGAAAATAAACTTAACTGGGCAGGTTGAAAAAGGGAACAAATAAAAAATGCCAATTCAAATAAAATAAAGATAAGGAGAAACTAAATCTAATAAAAATGTTTACACAAACAATCATGACTTGAATACCATTGAGGATCGCCAAAGAGTTTCGTAAGATAGATTTTAAATTATAAAAGCAGGGAAAGATATCATGAGTACTCTACCGCAAAAGACACAAGGGATATGAACCTACGGGAAATAGATGAGCATCTCCTCCAATGAATCCTCCAAGACGGCAAAAAATATGGAAGGTTTGATTTAGGGTTTTCTTTTTCTAATTGAGAGGACATGACACTAAAAACAAAATTAACAGCTATGAATGGGTTTTATGAAAATTTATGCAATGGAATCTCAAATATCCTCCCATCACGTGATAGTCACCTGAGTCCTACGCCACTTTTACTTTAACCATATATTCTCAGATTATGAGTAGCAAGAAGCAAATCAGCTACACTTATTTGGTTACTAGCAACTTCATACACAAATTTGGACTTTGAGTTGATAATCGAGAAACAAGACGCTTCCAGTTATTTAAGTAATGCAGCACAAGAAAGAAAAAATATTACTCCCTCCGTCCTAACTTTTAGTATCCATGTTTCCATTTTTGGATGTCCCGCATTTTTGTATTCATTTCTATTTTTAGTAAAAGTAGGTGGGACCCTTACTCCACTTTAATTATTTTAACACTCACATTAAAAGTGGGACCATTATTCCACTCACAATACACCCACCACTTTATTAAAACCAGTGCCACTCTCAATTGGATGCTAAAAGCTGGGACGGGGGAGCATGAAATAACTAAATAAATTTGACTAATTCTTCCATCTGATGTTATGAACAATGCAATATCAAATATTAGAAACAAGAAAGTAGTAGGTGGAAGCAGGTCCATACTCATTTTAGCAAATATAAAGAATAAAATTCATCCTCTGGGAGTGAAATAATAGTGACCTCAGTCAATACATCCGTTTTGTTTTCCTTTTCCTTCTCTATTTGCATCCATTACGTTTTCCTTTTCCTTCTCTATTTGCTGGAAAAGGTTGGCTGTTACGTATTTTTTCATGACACCACAATTTGAAATTTCCATCAGATTAAAATAATTCCACATAGTTCTCCAGAATATTCCACTTTTATGACGTACTGGCATGTAAACAAGATCAAAAGTCCAATGGTAGATTTTCATAATAATTGCACCTGATATAGTTCTTAATGCACATTTTTATAACACTGTAAAATTAAAATTTACAGTGGACACTGGGCTAGAGAACAGCCTACTACATTAGGACCATAGCAAACTCACATTTTCCACAGGAAGGGAGCTGCATGAAAGTGCAACTATTAATATTATACAAAACATAGTAAACACAGCAGTGGTGCTCTGTAGATTATGCAAAATAAACGGCCCTAACTGCAGGCATAGCATGGGAATACATTAATCCAAACAGTTGTCTCCTACTCCTACATAACCTACATGTATTTGATAACATTACATACTTGGCATGTAACGATAACGGTGCATTATAAACAGAGAATCTAACTAAATAAACATTAAGACAGTTTGCCTGATGTTTAAAAAGGAAATTTTTCAATATTTTCTTTAGCAAAATACTAAATTTGTTTTCCATGAAATTTTCTTTTATTTAGAGACAATTCCATATATCTACTGTAGGACCACCACTTACACAGTCTTACCCATTTCTAGCGACAAATTCAAAGTAGGCCACATTAAACCTGTTCTTATTTTCGAAACTATACATCATAATTTCCAATACATTTAGCCAAGCACACATCTTCATCTGACATACAATCCAACTTGTAAACTTAGCTGAAAATACTATAATTGAAATTGGAGTTGAAAACATATCCCTGCGACTCTTCCGGATTAACTATAAGTAGCACCATTTTTGTTCAATCTACTGCATATATGCAGCAAGAACTTCCTATGTATATAAGATATTAAAATTTATTAGTAAGCTTAATCTCTAATTACTTCTTTTACAGATAAGAACAGAATACGAACCAAATTTGCAATTGCTTCTTCCGAGAAGTACTCTGAACGTTGTTAGCTCAAAAACAAAATGTTTCAAAAGTTCCCCCAAAACACGCAACGAACAAGTTCAATTTCTTTAAAAAAAAAAAAAATCTAAACCAACAATTAAATCAAGACCAACAATAGATGCACCAAACAATAGCAGACAATTCTACATGAATTCAGTGCCGTAACATAGGAGCTCCAAAATACACGTGTACGGAAACGAAAGATATACACTAAAATTAAAGATAATGGTGAGAAAACTGTACCTCGAAGCCCTGGCGAGGATTTTCTAAGTTCAAATTATTGCTTATTCAACGAAGCTGAACCATAGTTCAGAATTATTCTTTTTTATTAAACCCTAAAAGATTTTTTTTAGGGGATAAAACCTTAAAAAGAATTCAGTATAAACTTCTAATGAGTGAAACGAGTGCTTGAATTTATCTTTATTTTTTTAAAAAAAATTAGCGCATTCATTACTCGTTGAATTTTAATTAAAATCGTTGTTTGTGGTGAAATACAAGGATGAATCAAATTATCAAAACGTAGTCTAAAATATGGAGTACTTCCTACCAGCTACCACTACCAAGATGTTCATAATTTGATTTAAACCGTATGTCAAATCAAATTAAATCGTATTTGTGCAGTTTTGTTTTATTTATAGTTTGAAAAATATGATTTAATTTATATTTTAAAAAAAAAGTTGATTTACTATTTAAGTTTGATTTTTTAAAATGAT